>NW_007258888.1:3846-14296 GCF_000164805.1 Carlito syrichta | reverse complement strand
CAAAGAAAGACAAACATATGGACTTCGCAGCAACTTGGATGAATTTGGAGTCTATCATACTCAGTGATCTATCCCAGAGACAAAGAACAGAGTGCCATATGTTCTCACTCATAAGCAGATCTTGAACAATTATAATACTATAAGAAAGGGATTGACTGTAGTGGAAAACTGGCGGGGGGGGGACTGGGATTGGCAATTGAGGAAACTGCTAGGGGAGGGAGGGGCATACCTCATCAACAAGGGGACCTGCATAATCAGTGTTTATATACCTAACCCTGAATTGTACCCCACATCTTTATAATAAAATAAATAAATAAAAATAAAAAATATACTGCCAGATAAGTATAGTCAATAAGTTTTTTTGTTTGTTTTTTGTTTAGTTTTGAGTCAGACTCTCACTCTATTGCCCAGGCTGGAATACAGTGGTACAATCACAGCTACCAAAGCTTTGACCTGTTGGGTTTAGGTGATCCTTCTGCTTCAGCCTTCCAAGTAGCTGGGACCTCTGGTATGCACCACCATACCTGGCTAATTTTTTAATTTATTGTGGAGACAAGGTCTTGCCATGTTTCCCAAGCTGATTTCTAATTCCTGGGGCCAGGCTATCCTCCTGCCTTGGCCTCCCAAAGTGCTAGAGTTACAGGTATCAGCCATTTCACCCAGCCTATTTAGAATTTTTATCTGTGATTATAAGTTAAAATTGTCTCCATTTTTATAGCTTTTGGAATTATGTAATAGCCTTATAAAGAAAATTATAGAACTTTCTGGTTTTTCTATTATGTGAAACACTTTAAAACAGAAATGGCATTATACAGTCTTAAAAAACATAACTAGAAAACACCTCTCAAATCCCATTTTCATTTTTATAAGTATTTTTCCCACTTCTTCTGTGGTTTTTTATCTGTTTAATAATTCTGCTCCTTCCTGGGTTAATTTTCATGGTTTTCTTAGTCCATTTGGGCTACCTTAACAAAATATTATTAACTGGATAACTCATAAGCAACAGAAATGTATTTCTTACAGTTCTGGAGACTGGGAAGTACAAGAGCAAAGGACTAGCAGATTCAGTGCCTGATGAGGGTCTGCTTTCTGGGTCATAAATGGAACCTTTTTGCAGTGTCCTCACATGGTGAAAAGGGTGAGTCTCTCTTGGGCCTCTTCTATAAGGACACTAACCACATTCCTGAGGTCTTCACTCCCATGATATAATCCCCTTCCAAAGTTCCAACCTCCAAATACCATTACCTTGGGGGTTAGGATTTCAACATATGAATTTTGGAGGGCAAAACATTTAGATACAGCAGTCATTTACATTTTTTCCAGAAAGCAATCTATTTTTTATGTATTTCATATTTAATGATGTGAAACACATGCTATTACTTATAAGGTTTACTATCTCTTTTATTAATATATCTGTGGGTAGTTTTGTTTTCTATTCTTTTATTTAATCAGTTTTTTTTTATTTTTTATTTTTTATTTTAAAGATGTGGGATACAATTCAGAGTTAGGTATACAAATGTTCAGTATGCAGGTACCCTTGTTGATGAGGTATGCCCTCCCTTTCCCTGGCAGTTTACCACAACTGTCAATCCTGCCATCCCACCCCCAACCCTCCAGCAGTTTCCCACTACTGCTAATCCTTTTCTTACAGTACTATGATAATTGTTCAAGGTCTGCTTATGAGTGAGAACATGTGATACTCTGTTCTTTGTTTCTGTGATAGATCATTCAGTATTATAGACTCTGAGTTATTCCAAGTTGCTGTGAAGTTCATAATTTTGTCCTTCTTTGTGACTGCGTAATATTCCATTGTGTATATGCACCACATTTTTGTTAGGTATTTGCATCTTAAATTAGTCTTTTGAATAAAACAGCTTCTCAATATTTGTCTTTTATAAAAATTGCCTTTGGTTTTATTTATCATTGCTGCCAGTTTAATGTAATGAATTCCAACTTTGATCTTTATTGTCTCCTTCAGCATGGTTCATTTCTTTGTTCTCTTGGGTTTATGGCTTACAACACCAACCCTTTATAGTTCCTCAGAGACTGAGTTCATATGTGATTCACTTTTGTGTACTTCAAACTGCCCAGCACATTGCCTAGCAAAGCAGATGTACAACAAGAGTGAGTGGATGAAATGACTGACACTGTATCTCATGGTCCTGAAAATCTGCTCTTCTATAGCCATATGGCTGATATATCCCCCAAAAAAAAACATGAGATGTGTTCTTTTGCCTTCAGATAGGTTCATTTCCCAGGCATTGGGGCTAGGGGGAAAACACTCAGAAAAATACTAAAAGTCAAACCCTTTAAGGTCATGTTGAAGTGTCATCAAAGAAGTGGAGGCTGAAGATCATTTCAGTTCTACTGTGTTCAGCCCAGTTCATGTTTAAATCTCTTCTCAGTTTCTTGCTTTGCACTTCTGTTACAAATGTGAGAAAATCTAGGAATGAGGTTATTTTACTTAAAATTCCTGTGCTACAAACAGGAATATTCCCACACTTCATCTAGTAAAAGAGTTTATGAGTTAACCCCCTCTAACTCAGGCATGATAAATGATGGTGAAGACCCCATAAGGTATATTTTGGAAGGGGAAATTAGTCAAAGGAGTAATGAAAAATCTAAGTCTTTCTGGAGCATGTTGCAAAATATACAAGTTTAACTGATCCATTAATTGCCTTTAAACTCCTAAAAGCAGGCCAGGCACAGTGGCTTATGCCTATAATCCCAGCACTTTGGGAAGCCAAGGTGATAGGATTGCTCAGGCAATCCTGAGCCCACAGATTCGAGACCAGCCTGGGCAACTTGATGAGACCTTATCTCTACAATAAATTTAAAAATTAGCCAGGCATGGTGGCACATGCCTGTAGCTCCAGCAACTTGGAAGGCTGAGGCAGAAAGATCACTTGAGCCCAGCAAGTATAAGCTACAGTGATTATGAGGGTGCCACTGCACTCCAGCCCAGGCAACAGAGTGAGATTCCAACCCCCACCGCACCCCCCCCAAAAAACTCCTAAAAGCTAGGTAATGATTTTGTTTGTTCTCCCAGCTTCCTGAAACCATTATACCCACTGGATTGGACAACCTCAGCCTGTGGCCACCTGTGCTCTCAGAATTATCCATTCTAGACAAGAGAGTATCCTGCAAAAATTTTCTGTAACGTAGGGAAAGAAAGAAAGATAGAAGAAGGGAAGGAGGTAGGGAGGGCAGGGAGAGAGAAGGAGGGAGGGAGGAAGGGGGGAAGGAAGGAAGGAAGAAAAAAAATGTCTCATCTTTCTGCCGTAACAAACATTTCAGTAATAAGCACTATAGGCTTCTTTGTAAATTCAGGGGATTGAGCAAAGAGAAGAAAGATATTTTTCCTCTTTTGAGGGTAAAGGGAGCATATGAGTATCTTGGGGGCACAAACAGCTCTCAAGACTCACAATGTCATATAGTGCCCCTCGAGTTCACAAGGAATCTGAGATTTGGCCCAATTCTTCTGCCTGCAAATCTACAATTCACTCCGTAGCACCTTCATGAGACAGGAATCCAATTTTTTCATCTAATGATGAAACTGTGGCCCACCATGTGGCTCTCATTGGTCATTCCCCACCCCATGCAGGGGCCTTTCTGTTTTGCTTGCACCTGTATCTCCAGTGCTTGGCACACAGAGGGGCTCACTATATGTCTGTTGGATGAATGAATGTTAAAACCTTCTTCTTATTGAGATAATATCAGACTCCCTCTAAATTCTACCCTCTGGGTTTATTTTTATCCTCTGGATCACACATATATACAATGTTCATCCAGAGAAACCTCAGATCTGCAGTCTTCAAATTGGGATATGCCTAACCTGGAAAAACACAAAGATTTTCAAAAAGATATGCAGAAGTCGGGCTCGGTGGCTCAGCCTGTAATCCCGCACTTTGGGAGGCTGAGGTGAGTGGACTGCCTGAGCCCGCGGGTTCAAGACCCGCCTTGGCGAGACCTCATCTCTACAATAAATCAAAAATTAGCCAGGCGTGGTAGCGCGCGCCTGTATTTCCAGCTACTTGGAAGGCTGAGGCTGAAGGATCGCCAGAGCTCAGCAGGTCGAGGTTGCGGTGGCCGGGAACGGTCACTGCACTCCAGTCTGGGTGACAGAGTGAGACTACAACTCAAAAAAAAAAGATATGCAGATATAGACTCTTTTGAGAGAATGAATTTTCATATCCATATGTATACTTCTTTAAACTGACTACCTGAGATTGGACCTCAATAAGGTCACATGGGGTTCTCTTCCCCACCTCCACACCATTTCTCTCTCCCATCAGTTTAACAAAGAAAGGTGCATCTTACACTCATCCCCCATCTTGCTCTGATGCACTGCACAGTGTGTGAATACTTGAATTACCAACTAAATATTGAGGGAAAGCAGAAGAGTTTAAATGAATGGTTTAAATGAATACATGTCTTTGCATGCCACTGGTTTCCAAGGCTTTGCTTTCAACAAAATTGAAAGAAAATCTAGTCAATTTGTCAGCTGATAGATCACTGAAAGTGATGTTTGATGATTAGAGTTCCCTTTGATATTTGTAAAATAGCTAGGAAGAAGTTCAAAGAACTGAGGGATATCTCTGTAATAAAACTCTATTTTCACCTACTTATATAAGAGAGCAAAGATTCTCAAGGTTTAAATTGATAGAAACTGAAAATAAGTTGTATCCATCTTTGTATACATGAACTAATTTATTAATATGTCCCATCTTAAGTAATAAATTTGCCATAAAATTTTACTTTTTATGTACTTTAGTTAGTCAAATGTATAATACATTTATGCTATTTCTGTCAAGTGCTTACTAATAATAATTATGATAATTCAACTAACAATAAATCTTTTAACACCTATTAGAGCCTTGTAGTCACACAAAATGTTTCAGAAAATTTATTTTCATTTATATACATATTTTTGCTGCAAGGAAGTGTGATAAAGTAATCAATAACAGATATTCGGCCATAAAAAAAATATTGGGATCAGAGTCAATGAGAGAGGTGGGAAATGGAAACTAAATTCAAGGAGGAAAATAACAGTGTTAAGTTCCATATATTAAAGAGCTAGGTTCAAATATATTTTAAATAGGTGATGATATCAAATCACAAGATATTTAAGTTCCATTAAACATAATTTTTTTATTTTTTATTTTGAAGATGTGGGGTATAACTCAGGGTTGGGTATACAAATGTGCATTATGCAGGTATGCCCCTCCACTACCCTGGCCATTTCCCACTACTGCCAATCCTGCCCCTCTCCCACCCCTGCAGTTTCCAACTACTGTCAAACCCTTTCTTATAGTATTATGATAATTGTTCAAGGTCCACTCATGAGTGAGAACTAAATATACCTTTAAAAAGTGTTGCAATATTTATATTTTAAGTTGCCAATACGTATATATGCAAATTACATTCCTTTCAAATAAAAAATATTAGAAAAAAATTCCAAGTGTCATCTTTAAAATATGCATCATTTTTAAAATTCCTGGGGAATATGCAAGAAAAAATTAGTCTGAAAGCCACAGCTTCAAACACAACCCTCCAGATCATACACTTACTACCTCTTACCTGGACTAGAGTATACCTGAACAAGACAAAAGTGATCTCACTGCCTGGAGACCCTTCTGCAAACAAATCTGGACATATGGTCCCTTCTTCAAACCCTCTTTTGGATTTCAAATCCCCTGTGGCTTATTGCTGTCAGGAATCTGAGCCAGGTCAACTTTAAATCAAGTCATTAATTAAGATAAAATATTGGCAAGTACTGAGTTGGATTTTACTCTAGCTTGCTCAATAAAGAGTTCCACGTGTAGATGGCATAGAACAGAGAGCAAACTAATAGCCCTTGGGCCATGTCAGGTTACAGATGTATTTGGCTTGAAATTCAGTTCCCTTTTCAATATCTCAAAAGAGCACACTGGGCCAAGGCAATTCAACTTGAGAGGAGTCATCTCTGTCCTTGTGGAGGGGCCTATCCTGCCTGCTTCACTGAGAGTGTGTGTGTTATTGCCTGACACCTGTTGACAGTGTATTTTCACCCTGATATGGAGTTTTTCTAAGGAGTGAATTAACTATATTATATCACTGTATCACAGAGATTTTAAAGCACCTAATATTTTAAAGCACCTAATACTAAGGATACAATAGGATAATATTGATAAGCAAATTTAAAACAAAAACGTGCACACTCCATTTATCCAAAGAATTCCTCCTGGGTCACTAACAACTCTGGTTTCTTGGTCCCTCTTCCTTCCTTAGTCCTCTGATTTAGACTCCCTGTGTAACAAATAGGTCATCCTAGGAAGGATCTGGAACTACAGAAGGCAGGAGAGCACTTTGAACACAAAGGGCCTACAGAAGCACCAGTCTACAGAGAGTATGGGATAGACAAGATCTCTTACGCCTGAGAGATCAGAGTTGGGCCTGGTACCATGTGTCTGTGGTCCAGGGAGCTCAGTCGTGGAATATGAGTGCCAGACAAACAGAGTTTATTGGAAGCTGATGACCCAGAGGCCCCTTTGAATTTTGCACGTCAGTTCTGGGTGGGATTTATTTCTAGGATCAAATACATCATGTCCATAAAATACTAAAACCAATGCACCTTTGATCGAGCTCTCATGTGCTTTGAGAACCTCAACTAGCAAGCTGCTCCTGCTTCCCAGCCCCTCTTGATTGAAACTACAAACCAAAGGATGATCTTGCACAACTGTGTTCATAACAGCATTATTCACAGCTACAACATAGACATATTCCAAGTGTTTAACACAGATGAATGGACAAGCATTCATGTGGGGTATAGACATACAGTGGAACATTAGTCAGCCTTGAAAAGGATGAGAATTATGACACATGTTACAACATGGATGAACCTTGAAGACATTATGCTAATTGAAATAAGCCAGTCACAAAAAAGACAAATACCATATGATTTCATTTATATGAGGTTCCTACAATAGTCAAATGCATAGAGACAGAAAGTAAAATGGTGGTTTTTCAGGGGCTAGGGTTGTTTAATGGGTACAGAGTTTCTGTTTTACAAGATGAAAGTAGTCCTGGAGATGGATGGTGGTGATGGTTACACAACATTATGAATGTTTTTAATACACATTCCATATATATATAGTGGTAAATATATATATATATATGCATATAAATATGCATATATTTGCCACTACTTAAAAATAGAGAAAAATGAGATTATTAAATTGAAGGAAGCAAAGTTCAACATCATTTAGATCATTTAGTAACAAAGAAAACTAAATCTAATAAGGGAAAGTTATAACCGAGAACAGAGTGTAGGTGGTTCAGAGAACAAAATAAACCCAGAGAGTAGAATTTAGAGGGAGTATGAGATCCACTCAACAAAAAGAATGTTCTAGCATTCATTTGATCAACAGATATATAATGAGCACCACTGTGTTTCAAACACTAGAGATGCAGGTATGAGCAAATCAGAAAGGTCCCTGCACTGGGCAGGGAACGGGGGTGGGGGGCCGGGGCATGCAGTGGAGAGACAACCAGCAGGACTGCTCCACAGTGGGCCATGGCTCCATCACTAGGAAAAGAAATTGGATTCCTGTCTCATGAGGATGCTGTGGAGTGGGTTCCACATTTACAGGAGGGTGAATTGGGTCCAATCTTAGACTCCTTGTGAACCCAAGGGATAGAGCATGACAGTATGAGTCTTGAAAGCTGTTTGTGCCACTAAGATACTCATATGTCACAACACTCGAAAGAGGGAAGATATATTTCTCCTCTTTATTCAACCACTTAAATTAACAAAGAGTTTATAGAGTTGATTAGTGAAATGACTGTTATGACAGAAAGATAGTAATAAGCTGAATTGACATACAGTATCCCTGATAGCCTGCACTGAGAAGGGCATGTCATCTCCAGAACACTCTGGCTGGAAGTGTATAACCTTGACGTAATCATGAGAAAACTTCAGACCAACCTAGATTGAGAAACATTCTACCTAATAACTGGCCAGTCTCCTTTACGAGTGGCATGGTCATGAAAAAAAGGAAAAACTGAGTAGCTATTACAGATTTGAGAAGACTAAAATGAGGACTGCATGTAATATGGGATCCTGGAACAAAAAGAGAATATCAGTGGGAAAACTGCTGAAATACAAACGAAGGCTGCCATTCATCTCTTTGTTTTAATCATTGTGCTATGGTTCTTTAAGATGTTAATACAGTATTGGTGAAAAGTCAGTACTTTTTTTGTAATTTTTCTGTGTCTAAAATTATTTATAATAAAAAGCTTTTTAAAAATCCCCAACCCTGACTCCAGTCCCAGGGGCCCCAGTCACCAGGCCTAATGTCTGAAGTGAGGTCCACACTACCCTTTTTCAGGGTGCTAAAATGGACTTGGTATAACCCTTGTCACTTAGAAGGTATATGTAAGGCTGTGTATCCATCATGCTGTACTGAGCTGCTTCGCTCCTCTCTCCCACCTTCAGTTGAGACCCTAACCCAGGCCTCCCATTCAGTGATCCCTAAGGCATTCCCTACCTGCCTCCTCTTCACAGCACATGGGTAGGAACAACCTGTCTTGTGACCTAGGCTCTTAGCAATACTAAGGGACTACGAATTCTCATAGATTTAAAAAGGGATAGGAGGAGAGAGGCGTCATTATCACCAGAGTGATCTTTCCCCAAGACCAACTTGACCAAGATCTCTTTTGGCTCCAGTACCTCTAATGCTTCCCATGTTTTGGCACAACATGCAAAAGCCTAGTCTCACATCCACATCCCTCTTCAGCCTGGCCCTGGACTGACTGTCTCTGAGCCAGTAATTTCTCTGACTTGGTAACAGTCATTGTGTCCCCTGTCAGACCCATCAGGCTCCCTTCCTCTCCCTCTTGCCTCCCAGACTATATCTCTACTGCCCATGCCACCTTGGCCTCCAAGCTCTGCCTCTAGTAAGCTAGTTAAACCACTGAGATTCCAGATCCTAGGAAGACAAACCTATTTTCTTAGTTCTTTCCTTCTCTTTCTCAGTGACAAATTGGAGCAACCAAAGAAAAGTCCTGCCTAATCACTTCCAGGCTTGCCTCCTGGGGGATAAAGAGCAGTTTACTTTGAATCCTATGATGCTTGCAAATCCACAGAGCAGCAAACAGCATTAACAACAGAGATGTTGCAGCAGTGGGGGCGGGGCAAGATGGCAACGGGGCAGCTCTGTCTATGAAACTCTCCACTGAAGAGAATGCAAAGAGACTCTGATTCTCTCCCCGGAGGTTGCAGATCCCATCATCTGCAGCCTGCTCTTCACACGGAGCTTGACCATAGACTTTGCTGAGGCATCACCAAGGTCTGGGCAGCTACTGTGGCGGCTGCTGCTGCCACCGCTGCCACCCCAGCCAACAGCCATTCCACATCGTACTGCCAGTGCCTGGGATGAGCTGCGGCCTCCTCCAAGGCAGTGGAGCCACCGCCTCCTCTGAGGCAGCCAAGCTGCCACCTTCTCTGCCTCCTCTGAGGCAGCCGCTGCACAGAGATGGCCATTACACATTGCACTGCTTGTGCCAGTGGCCCAGCCACCACTGCCGCCACCATTGCTGCCGCTGCTGCCGCTACCACCAAGACAAGCATTCCACATCACAATGTCAGTGCCTGAGGGGCGGGCAAGCAGCTGAGATAAAGACCATCTGGAGCAAGGGATAACACCACCTGCTGGTGATTCAAGGTTTGGGCGAAAGTTTATTCTTGGGGGAACAAGATGGTGACGGCATAGGTGAACTTGTGAGATTCTCCGAACGTGAGTTCCCAGAAAGACTCTTACTTTTCTTCCCCCACCCCCCAGTCGACCATCAGCAAGTGCTGGTCCGATGCCTGGGGATCCCCGGTCCCATGCAGGGCCAGATACTGCGGCCCTCTGCTGCTGCTGTTCCACCGTGTGCGTGGGAGTCTCGGGTCTCAGCTAGCTCCCTGACTACATCATATCTCATTGTCACCATCCGCTGGTCACTCAGGGAGGCTCTGGGCGCCCACCCCTCAGAGACACTGGTCCCATTCCTGGCTGAAGTACCCTGTGGGGGGCCCAGGGCCACTCTCACCACTCACCGCCTGCCCATTGGAGCTTTGGAGCTCTGGAGCTCCAGGCCCACCCTGGCTGAGGCAATCAGCCCATGACCCCAAGCTTGGGGACCCAGACAAGCGGAAAGAAAGGGATTTACAAAAGAGAATCTGCCTCCGCCTTTGTCCAGGCAGAGATTTCCATTGCCCTGCCCACCTATCAACAAACTCCACCTCGGTTCCTAAGGAACAAGACTACATACTGCTGAATGGAGAGATTGTAAGGCAGAGGGAAATAGGTTCCAGTGTGCTCATACACCTGTTTGTGGATGCTAGAATCAGCATATACACTCTGATCCACAGCTTCCCTCTCAATTAAACCTCCAAACTGCAGAAAGTACAGATTGCAGCCTACAC
>NW_007258888.1:1891-3595 GCF_000164805.1 Carlito syrichta | reverse complement strand
TCAAACTACAAACGTTGATATCAAGACAATAATGGAGAGATTAAAAAGAATTGAGGAGACACAAGAAGAAACTAGGAGGGAGCTGATATCTGAGATAACAGTAATAAAGAATACTGTGAATGAAATAAATAACAAACTGATAAGCATGGAAAGCAGAATTACCCAAGCAGAAGAAAGATTCTCAGAGCTTGAGGACCAAAATATAGAACTAACCCAAACTCTTAAAAACACAGAAAACAAGCTCAAAAAGACAGAGAAAAAACCTTCAAGAGATGAGCGATTACTTCAAGAGACCAAACCTAAGAGTAATTGGCATACCTGAGGCAGAAAGAGAGACAGAGACCACATTAGAACAAACTTTCCATAAGATCACTCAAGAAAACTTCCCTTATCTAATATGTGATGCAAAAATTCAAACACAAGAGATTCAGAGAACCCCTGCAAGACAACAAATGAGAAGACCAACTCCTAGACACATAATAATTTGCCTAAACAAAGTAGGCATAAAAGATAAAATCCTAAAGGCAGCAAGAGAAAAAGGCCAGATCACCTACCATGGAAGACCAATCAGAATAGCAGCAGATTTATCTACAGAAACCCTGCAGGCTAGGAGAACTTGGAGCCCTATCTTCAAAGTCCTAAAAGATAGACAATTTCAACAAAGAATAATTTACCCAACCAAGCTAAAATTCATCAGTGAGGGAGAATTAAAATCTTTCCCAGATATCCAATCCCTAAGAACTTATGCTGCCACCAAACCACCTCTACATGAAACACTTAAGAAAGTACTAAACACAGAAGAAAAGGAAAAAAGAACAACATTCTTCAAAAGAGTACAGGGAAAAGAATAAAATATACATGAACCAACCCCAAAATCAAAAAAAGACAAAAAAGAACCAAGTGGAAGAATAACAACTCTATAAGAACTCTATGATAGGGATGAATAATTTCAATAATTAGCCAGAATGTGAAGGAACTAAATGCACCACTGAAAAGACATAGAATGGCAAAATGGATAAAATATCACCAGGCAACAATATACTGCCTTCAAGAGACTCATCTCACTAGAAAAACATACACAGACTCAAAGTAAGAGGATGGGAAACAAATTATCAGATGAATGGAACACAAAAGAAAGGAGGAGTCACGATCCTAATTTCAGACAAAATACCATTTAAGCTATCAAAAATTTAAAAAGATACAGAGGGCCACTACACAATGATAAAAGATTCACTCAATCAACAAGAAATATCTATCCTAAACATATATGCACCCAACATAGGTGCGCCAACTTTCATAAAGCAACTTCTAGGAAAACTAAAGAAAGATATTGACTCTAACACCATCATAAGTGGGGACTTTAATACCCCACTCACAACCCTAGACAGATCATCAGGACAAAAAATCAACAAGGAGATCTGGAACCTCAAGGTGACTCTGGACCAAGTGGACTTAATTGATACCTACAGAGCACTCCATCCAAAGACCACAGAATACACATTCTACTCATCACCGCATGGAACGTATTCTAAGATTGACCACATAATTGGACATAAATCAAGCATAAGCAAATTTAAAAGGATCAAAATTCTACCATGCATCTTCTCGGACCACAGTGGAATAAAAATAAACATTGACACCAAAAAAGTCCCCCCCAAAACCCACAAAGACATGGACACTAAACAGCATGATGCTAAACAACTC
>NW_007258888.1:0-686 GCF_000164805.1 Carlito syrichta | reverse complement strand
TTTGATTTATTGTAGAGATGAGGTCTCGCTGCCCAGGTGGGTCTCGAACCTGCAGGCTCAGGCAACCCCACTCACCTCAGCCTCCCAAAGGCGCAGGATTACAGGCTGAGCCACCGAGCCCGGCCTCCAGCAGAATTCTACAAGACATTTAAGGAGGAGCTGATACCAATCCTACTGAAGGTATTCCAGGTGATTGAAAAAGATGGAATTCTCCCCAAACCATTTTACGAAGCCAACATCACATTGATACCCAAGCCAGGTAAAGATCCAACAAAGAAAGAGAACTACAGGCCAATATCTTTGATGAACATAGATGCTAAAATTCTCAGCAAGATCCTAGCAAACCAGATTCAACAACACATCTCAAAAATCATCCATCATGACCAAGGAGGCTTCATTCCAGGGATGCAAACCTGGTTCAACATTCGTAAAATCATAAATGTAATTAAATACATCTACAGATGTCAAAACAAAAACCATATGATTATATCATTAGATGCAGAACAAGCTTTTGATAAAATCCAGCACCCCTTCTTGATAGAAACCCTTGAATAGCTAGGCATACGGGGAACATACCTCAAAATAGTAAAAGCCATCTACTAGAAACCCACAGACAGCATACTCCTAAACAGACAAAAATTGGAACCATTTCCCCTGAAAACTGGATGCCCAAAACAAGGATGCCT
>NW_007258887.1:0-6772 GCF_000164805.1 Carlito syrichta | reverse complement strand
GTCCTTCCCACCCTGACCCCCGAGCAGCCAGTATTCCAGGGGTCACCACACTTGACACAATTTTGGGAATTTCTTGCCGAACTGAGGTCTGGCCATGTCACCTGGGCTAGTCTCTGACCCCTTCTCAGGCAGCCTCCTGTCTCAGCTTCCCAGGGCACAGGGCTGATGGTCGTGATCCACCGTGCCAAACTCAACTCACGTGTTCTGTCAGCAGGGACAATGAAAAGAAATGCCCTGGGATGGAGGCCACCACACCCCATGTAGCAAGGACCATGAGTGCCACCATGCGCAACTCCAGTGTTTGTGTTCCAGGGAGCAACAAGGTCTCGATACATGGACCAGGCTGGTCTCAAGCTCCTGGGCTCCAGCAGTCCCCCGCCTCAGCCTCCAAAAGTCAGAGCCCTAGTGTCTGCTGATCCACCGTCTTTTGGGAACTCTAGACACAAGACTGGGGCCTCCTTCCCAAATGATCTCTGTCTGTTCACGATGATTCCAACTCCATACACAAATGGATGCTCTTCTTTTTTTCCCTTTTTTCCTTTTTTTTCGTTGAGTTGGAGTCTCACTCTTTTGCTGAGCCTGGAGGGCAGTGGTTCACTCCTGGCCACCACAGTTTCATCCCGCCGGGTTATGGTGAGCCTTCCCAGGCCTCCAAGAAGCCATAATGACAGGCGTGTTCTATCATGCCTGGCTCATTTGGGATGGAGGGTAGAGACAAGCTCTTGCCAAATTTCCAGGGCTGGTCTCGGGCCATGGGCTAGGGCCGGCTGCTCGACATGACCTCCCAATTGTTAGGATGATGAGGTTGAGCCCCCTAATCCGTCTTTGATCCTTTGTCGAAAATTAACCAGAAAACCTGGAGCGGCGGCCCACTCCTGGAATCCCAGCACTCTGGGAGGCTGAGGCAAGAGGATGGCTGGAGTCCAGGAGCCCAAGGCCAGCCCAGGCCATGCAGGGAGACCCTGTCTCCACACCCATCCAAACAGGGGGTCTGGGGTCATGGTGCCCCTTGTCCCTGACACTCTGGAGCCTGAGTCAGGAGGAATGCCAGAACCCGCAATTTGGAGGCTGGTGGTGAACAACAGTCATGTCTCCAGGGCCCAACCTGGGCGAAAGAGCCAGACCTTGTCTCAAAAACATCAGAATCGTACACAGATTCTCAACTGTGCATGGTGAGTTCACAGGGCGACTGCCTTTAGAGCTAGGAAAGATGAGATTGGGGGTAAGAAATGTGCCCGGGTGAGGGATCTGTCCCTGGCCTTTCTTGGAAGAAGGTCCTCATTGCCAAATCAGAGTGTCAGCCAGCCTGGGGCACATTTCTCCCCTCAGAGAGGAGAGCCAGCATGAACCCAGCCAGGAAGCCTCTGGAACTTCCAAACCAAAGTGGGGGCAGACACTGGGGGAGTTGGGGCTGGAAGGTTCCAAGCTTGGGGGACCCTCACATTTGGGGGAGTGAGGGGATGGACTGAGGGCAGAAGGTTTGCAGGAGAATGGATTTCTTTCATTCTTTCTTTCATTCTTTTTTCTTTCTTCATTTTCTTCCCTCACTAAGTGGCCCGTGCTGCTCTCAAATTGCCCAACTCAGGCCATCCTCTTGGACTTGGTCTCCCAAACTGCTGTGATCACAGGCTTTCCATTTGGACAACATACTGGTCTTTCTGCCTGGTCTTGAACTCTGGGCCAGAGGAGATCCTCCCACCGAAACCTGTCCTCACCCACATTTTTCTGGGTTTTGCTTGAGGTCGAGGTAGGGGCTTTCTATGGTTTCCATCCTGATCTCGATCTCCCGAGCTCTGGCCATCTTCCCATCTCAATCCCCCAAGTGATGAGGAGACAGGCGTGAGTCGTCCGGCTGTACTGGCTCTCCCAGAAGGTTTGAGAGTCACGTCCTCCCTTTCCTGGTGATGGGCCCTGGGAGGAACGAGTGGTTCCAGAATGGGACATGAGTCAGGTGGAGGGGTTGGTGCCCCAGCAGAAATCCCCCTACACCAGGCACTCTCCATGAGGAGGGCTCAGTGGGCAACTCTGGCTGTCTTCTCTGGGGTCCCAGGTAGTTGGAAGGGAGTGGGCCTCATGGTGGGCCCCTGAGAGGGGTGTGGAGGCTGGGCATGGGTGCTCACACCTGTCATCCTGGTGCTCTGGGGGGCTGAGGTGAGAGGATGGCCTGATCCCCCGTGTTTGAGACCAGCCTGGGCACCTTGGCAAGACCTCGTCTCTACAACAAACAACCTCAAAAAAATGAGCCAAGCGTGGTTGCAAATGACTGTCCTTCTGGTCACTCATGAGGCTGCAGTGGGAGGATCGCCGGAGCCCAGCCAGTGGAGGTCATGGTGTCTGAAAGTGGGCCCCTTCACTCTGGCCTTGATGACAGAGCAGGACTTCGACTAAGAATAATAACACCAACCACCACCACCACAGCAACCACAGGCCAGGATCAGGGTCTCAGGCTGGTATCCCAACCCTTCTGAGGTCAATACAAGTGGACGGCCAGAGCCTGCAGGTTTGGCACCAGCCTGGGATACGGGGCAAGACCTCATCTCGGCCATCAAAAATAAATCAAAAGATTAGACAGACGTGGTGGTGCAGGCATATTGTTCCAGCAACTCTGGGGGCCATGGCAGAGGATCACCTGAGCCCAGAAGGTGTAACCCTCGATGGCCATGAGCATGCCCTTGTGCTCCTGCCTGGGTGACTGGGCAGCATTCTGACCCATAATAATAATAACCACCATCACCACCACCCCTGCCACCCAGCATGAGAAGTCACCCTCATGGATGGGAGAGGAAAAGGCACTTTCCGGTCAGTTGTTTGTGGGAGATTTCAAGGGTGGCCACCGGGCAGGTCCATCCTGCACCTTTGACCATGCACCCCAGAAGGCTTGCATCCACCCTCCATGCTCGTGCCCCAGAGCAAAGACGTGTGTGAGTTCAAGGAAAGGATGGCCTAGAGCTAGGGCTGCCATCAGGAACAGAGCGAACGAGGCAGTCTGGCAATGCCACGGCCAGCCCAGGTTCCAGTCGCCCTGTCTGCCACCTTCAGGAGGGAGTGGCCCCTTCCTAGACCATAACTCCATCGTCCTCCACCCATGTGGACCTTTTGCTGGGGAATCGTGGAGGCCCATTGTTATACAAATGGGAGGCATCTTTTTGTTCCACAGTCTCTGTCAGTGGGGCTGAGGTGCGGTGGCATGATTGTGGCTCCTGGGGCCTTAAACTATGGGACTCAGGTGGTACAACCGCCTCGTCACCCAAGCAGCTGGGACTCTGGGAGCCACAACACCTGACTCTATTTTGGGGACCTCTCACAGAGAGGAGGTCTGGCCAGGTCGCCTGGGCTGGTCTGTGACCCCTGGGCTCAGGCACCCTCCCACCTTGGCCTCACAGGGTGGGAGCTGATGGCTGTTAGCCCCGGTGTCCGGGCTGGACTTGCATGTTCTGTTGGCAAGGGCATCACAAAGAAATGCCCCAGGATGGAGGCCACCACATCCCTTGTAGCTGGGACTGTGGGTGCCACCACGACTCAAGTGTTTGTGTTCTGGGGAGTGATGAGGTCTCACTATGTGGCCCAGGCTGGTCTCAAACACTCGGACTTTGGTGAGCCTTTCCCTGGACTTCCAAGGAGCCAGAACGACAGGTGTGTGGCACCACATCCACCTCATTTGGGATGGAGGTTAGAGACATGGTCTCACTGAGGTGCCCATGTGAGTCTCAGCCCGTGGGCTTGGGCCAGCCATTGGTCTCGGCCTCCCAAAGCACTGGGATGACGATGTTGAGCCCCTGAGCCCAACCTCGAACCTTCATCAAAAACAAACCATAAGCCCTGATGTGGCTGCCCATTCCTGAAATTCCAGCACTCTGGGAAGCCTAGGCGGGAGAATTGCTGCAGCCCAGGTTTTCAAGGCCAGCCCAGGTAACACAGGGAGACCTCATCTCTGCACTCGTCCAAACAGGGTGTCTGGGGTTGAGGTGCCCATCTTCCTGGCCACACTGGAGGCTGAGGCAGGAGGACTGCTGGAGCCCATGATTTCAAGGCTTATGGCGAACTTCAGCTGTGTCCCCAGGCTCCAGCCTGAGCAACAGAGACAGACCCTGTCTCCAGAAACATCAGTATCATACACAGATTCTCAATTGTGCATGGTGTGTTCACATGGCGACTGACTTTAGAGCCAGGAAAAATGGGATTAGTGGGAAAGAAATGTCCCCGGGTGAGGGATGTGTCCCTAGCCTTTCCTGGTGGAAGGTCTTTGTTGCTGAGTTAGAGGGTCGACCTGCCTGGGGCACATTTCTCCCCTTGGAGAGGAGTACCGGCAGGAATCTGGCTAGGTATTTGGGAACTCCAACACCAATGTGGAGGCAGCGTTTGGGGGGGTTGGGGCTGGAAGATGCCGAGCTTGGAGGACCCGCAAATGTGGGGAAAGCGGGGAGGAAAGACTGAGGACAGAAGGTTGGCAGAATAATGGTTTTCTTTCTTTCTTCTTTCTTTCTTTCTTTCTTTCGTTCTTTCTTTCTTTCTTTCTTTCTTTCTTTCTTTCTTTCTTTCTTTCTTTCTTTCTTTCCTCCCTAGTTTACCCAGGCTGCTCTCAAACCACCCAACTTGAGCAATCCTCTCTGCCTGGACTTCCTAAACTGCTGCAACCACAGTCTTTCCATTAGGTCGACATCCTGGTCTTCAGGCCTGGACTCGAACTCTAGCCCGGAGTCAATCCTCCCACCGAGGCCTGCCCTCACACAAGGTTTTCTGGATTTTGCTTGGGGTTGATATAGGGGCTTGGTATGGCGCCCAGTCTGATCTCAAGCTCCTGGGCTTCTGCCATCTTGTCTTGACCTCGCTAGTGCCCAGGCGACAGGCATGAGTCACCCGGCCGTCACCACCCCCCAGAAGGTCTGAGAGTCATGCACTCCCTTTACCTGAACTGGCCCCTGGGAGAAGCGAGCAGGTTCACCCTGTGAAACAAGGCGGGCAGAGGGGTGGATGACCCAGCAGAGACATGCTCCTGCACCAGTCGCTTTCTCGGGGGAGGGCTCAGTGGGTAACTCCAGCTGCACTCTCCAGTGTCCTGGGTCGTCAGATGTGAGTGGGGCTCATGGTGGGACTCTGAGAAGGCTGTGGAGGCTGGGCAGGGGGCCTCTCACCAATCATTATGGCACTCTGGGAGGCCAAGGCCAGGCACCGGCCTGAGCCTATTAGCAGGGTCAATGAAAAGGAACACCCCAGGATTGAGGCCATTCCATACCATGTAGGCAGGACCATGGGCACCACAATGCTTGACTCCAGTGTTTGCATTCTGGAAATTGACGAGGTCTTGATACGTGGATCAGGCTGGTCTTGAAATCCTGGGCTCCAGTGGTCCCCGCCTCAGCCTCCTAAAGTCATAGCTGGATTGTCTGCCAATCCACCATCTTTTGGGAACTCTAGGCACAAGGCTGGGGCCTCCTTTCCAAATGATCTTTATCTATTCATGATGATCCCAACTCCATACAGAACTGGATGCTCTTCTTTGTTTTCTTTTTTCCTTTTTTTCTTTGAATCGAAGTCTCACTCCGTCACTGAGGCTAGAGAGTAGTGGATCGATCCTGGCCATTGCAGCCTCAGCCCGCTGGGCTCTGGCAAGGCTTACCCAGCCTTCTGAGAAGCCATAAAGACAGATGCTTGCCACCACACCCACCTTATTAGAGATGGAGGGTACAGAAGTGATCTCACGGAGTTTCCTGGGTGGGTTTTGGCCCATGGTCTCAGGTTGGCTGCTCATCTCAACCACCCAAGTGCTGGAATGACAAGCCTGAGCCCCCTAGCTTAGCCTCAATCCTTTGTCAAAAATGAACCAGAAGGTCTTGTGTGGTGGCCCACGCCTGGAATACCAGCAATCTGGGAGGCTGAGGCAGGAGGGCAGCTGGAACTAAGGAGTCGAAGGCCAGTCCGGGTCATGCATGGTGATCCAGTCTCCACACTCATCCAAACAGGGGTTCTGGGTTCGTGATGTCCATCATCCCTGACACTCTGGAGACTGAGACTGGGGGATCACCAGAGCCTGAGATTTGGAGACTGGCGGTGAATGATGGTTGGGTCACAGGGCCACAGAGCCAGACACTGTCTCGAAAACATCAGAACCTTACACCAATTCTCACCTGCACATGGTGTGTTCACAGGACGACTGGCTTTAGAGCCAGGAAAAATGGGATTGGTGGGGAAGAAATGTCTTCGGGTGACGCATGTGTCCCTGACCTTTCTTGGTGGAAGGTCCTTGTTGCTGAATGAGAGTGTCAGCCAGCCTGGGGCACATTTCTCCCCTCGGAGAAGACAGCTGGCAGGAACACAGTCAGGGAGCCTTGGGAACTCCCGAACCAAAGCAGGGGAATCCAATGGGAGGGTTGGGGCTGGAAGGTGCTGAATTTGGGGAACCCTCACATTTGGGGGTTGGAGGAAAGGACTGAGGGTAGATGGTTCATAGGAGAATGGATTTCTTTCTTTCTTTCCTTCTTTCTTATCTTTGTTTATTTCTTTCTTTACTTTCCTAGTAGGTTGCCCAAGAAGCTCTCAAACTACCCAACTCATACCATTCTCTTGGTCTAGGCTTCCAAACTGCTGCTAACACAGGTTTTCCATTGTTTGACATCCAAGTCTTCTTGCCTAGTCTTGAACTCTGGGCCAGAGGCGATCCTCACACCGAGGCCTGCCCTCACTGAAGGTTTTCTGGGTTTTTCTTTGGGTCAAAGTGGGGGCTTGCTATGGTGTAGAGCCTGTTCTCAATCACCCAGGCTCCGGTCATCTCCCG
>NW_007258886.1:254452-254836 GCF_000164805.1 Carlito syrichta | reverse complement strand
GCTAGGTGCCTTGACCCCCTCGGTTCTCCAGGAGAACCCTGGTTGTGCCAAACCTCTGTGACGACAGACTTTGCCACAGCCACACTTCTTGGACAGCCAACTCTTCGGGGGACGCCCCGTTTAGCCCACCTGTCCTGATATGGGAGGTTCGTTATCCTTGCTGGTCGATCCCTTCTTAAATGCCTTTTAAACAACCTCTCTATACACTCTCTCCTCTGACATCAAGCCAAAATGCCTAATTCACCTCTACACACAAGACTGGTCAACATATCCCTTAGACAACCAAAATCAGTGGCCTATATAACTTCTGTGAGCGTTCAGAACGGTGGGTAGAGATTCCACATGTTTAGTCCCTTTCTCTCTTCCATAAACACTCCCTCTACA
>NW_007258886.1:252301-254120 GCF_000164805.1 Carlito syrichta | reverse complement strand
GCTTGCTCCTCTCCCATCTCGGATTTCAATCCTGCAGAGGAGCCCCCTCCTTCCTCTTCAGCTCCACCAACTTCTCCAGCAATTCAACCTCTGCGCCCTCCCCTTTCAATCACCCCCAGTATAGCCCTCTGGTCCAAGGCCACAAGTCTTTGTTGTTTTCTTATCATAAATTTCTCTCAAGTTATATCTAAACTGAAACCATATCAACCTTCTTCCCAGATAAAAGTAAAGGGATCATGTAAATAAATCCTGTTAGCTAACTACAAAAAGGTGTTAATAAACAGGCTAACTAAGACAGAATAAAAAAAGTTTTTCAAAAACCAGATAAAAATCCAGCAATGTTTCTAAGTCACCTCTCTAAGACATTGCAGCAGTTTATAAATATTAATTTAAACTCTGTGGAAGGACAAACTCTTTTGGCTATGTATTTTATCTCCCAGTCACCACCTGGTATTAGGCACAAACTCCAAAAATTAAAAAAGGGCCCACAAACCCCTCAATTAAAGCTATTGGACATGGCCTTTAAAATCTTTAACAACCAAAAGGAGGAAGAAATACAGGACCACCAACATAAGCAGAAAGCATTTCAGCTTTTATCTACCACTTTAAACAAAAAAGCCACCCCAGATGGCCAATAGCAGAAGGGGTACACAGCCCCCTTCCCAAGTTTGTTTCTGATGCTGTCAAAATGGGCATATGGCCAAAGATTGTCAAGCCCTGCCCATCAACAAAACCCTGTCCCAAATGCAAACAGCATGGACACTGGGCTCATAATTGCCTCATTTGCCTAGCTGGAGGAGAGCACATGGCCCAGAGGCTTGCTGTAATTAAGGGACACCAGGCTTCTCAAAAGGAAGTCTGTTGGGCTTGCTCCAGTCAGGTTGACTTGCCCCTAACTTGATAGCCCCAATGTCTTTAAAACAAACCATTAAACCAACCAAGCCTAGGGTGGAAATATCAGTAGCTGGTGGGGTTATATCATTTGTTATTAATACAGGAGCTGCATGCTCAGCTCTACTTAAATTCCTGGTCCACTACTTCCTTCACCCCTTTTGGTTGTGGGGGTACAGGGCATTATATCCAGGCCCCTCACTATGCCATTACTTCCATGTGTTCTGAGAGATAAAATATTTCAACACTCTTTCCTTGTTATGCCAATGTGTCCAGCTCCATTATTGGAAAGGGACATTATGACAAAAATTAAAACTCACCACTGTACTTTTTGGGTGCCTTTTTTATAGCTTTGGATTTCCCTAATACTTCCACATTGGATCCTATCTAAGCCCTTCCACTGCATATAAACTTATTGCTTTGGTTAGAGCTTTGAGGTTAAGAAAAATGTAAAGAAAGTTGTTGGTGTAAGGTATGTTTTTAGTAAGAAAGGATAAAGAAAAAGATAATTATATAGGAAAGAATCTTGTATGGTACATTTTATTCTATAATAGAATGGCTGGTTAAAAAAAGCATAAAACAAAAATAAAAGGTTTAAGCATGTCAAAGAATGATATGAGTTTATCAAACATGTTAGGTGAAAGTTAGGGGAAAAAGTAAAAGAAATTCTGTAAACACTCAAGGCTACAAAAAAGGCTCCACATAGTTAGTCTGCGTTGGGGGTATACCAACCTATCAATTGCTAAGAGGTGTCTGAAATATCTTTGTGAAAAGTATGACAAAAGGGGGACAAACCAAATATTTCCCATACCCTTCATTCTCTTATCTGTTTGTGTCTGTCACTTTAAATCTGCTAAAAAAGCTGGTTACGTTATTATGCTTTGTTTAATGGGACATGTGGTCTTTTAAAAACTTGAATGGCACATAT
>NW_007258886.1:251178-251941 GCF_000164805.1 Carlito syrichta | reverse complement strand
CTGACTCCCTACTTTATATTGTAATGCTAAGTAACACTAATGCTTGCGTTTTTGGCTATACTCATTTAATTGTCCATGTCTTACGACTAAGGCTGCTGTTTAGTAATTCATGAGAATTTTTGACAATTTTGCCTGTTCATAATTAAAAATCTGTTCACTCTAAAGGGTTTTAAACCAGGCATTCTTATAGACATCATTAAAAAGTCATAAAGCAAAAGAAAAAAGAAGGGGAGAGAAAACACCTAGCTTGCTGATAGTGGCTGTTGACTGAAGAGGGAGGAGCATGGCCCAGTGCAGCACTCTGTATGCCATCCACCCGAAAAATCCTTGGGTCTATATAAATGTGACTGGGGTTCAAATTAATTTCTTAATTAATACTAAGGCTAAATTTTTAGCCCTTGTGCTCATACTAAACTTCTTCCTCCTAAAACCTGCTCTCCAGTGGAATTAAAGGTGTTCCAAAAACTAAATGTTTCATCTAACAGTTACTAAAAGGTAAATTCAAATTATGACTGTAAAAGGTTATCTATAAATAAATAAAAAGGAAAGCAAAAAGCAAGGGAAAAATGTAAAAAGGTTGTTGGTATACAAATAAAGTTTTAGCAAGAAAACAAAAAAGAAAGGAATATTAAAAAAATATATATTTATCTAAGAGGAAATCTTATATGGTACATTTCTGTCCTATAATAAAGTAGATAGTTATAAAAATTTTTAAAAAGGGGTAAAAAACAAAAATAAAATGATATAACCACACCAAAAATGG
>NW_007258886.1:249000-251019 GCF_000164805.1 Carlito syrichta | reverse complement strand
AAAACAATCTGTCAGGTCACCATTATAGTCCAAAAGGTACAAAAAGCTGCTACTTATAATAAAGCTATAAAAAATTAAAGTTTATTATTTAAATTATACTAATAACTTCAGGCCTTATAGGTTTTTATAAAAAAAGATAATCAGCCAGTGCCTACAATTGTCAAAATATAGGCCTGACTTTATTCCTTTTATTAAGCTACAATCCAGTAATTTCATGCAGTTCTTTGTTTCTTTAGTAAATCACTCAATATCACAGACTCTGAATCTACCCAAGTTGCTGTAAGGTTCATAATTTTGTCCTTTATGGCTGCATAATATTCCATCATATATATACACTACATTTTTATCCAGTCTTCTTTCAGTGGACAACACAGTTGGTTCTACACATATATGTTTATTGCAGCATTATTCACAATAGCAAGAATGGCAGTACCATTCATAAAAGTCTTACCACCCCCCGCACACAAAATCCTACTGTTCATTTCCCCTCCCTATCAAAAATTCCCCTGTTCACAACCCCAACTCAACCATCACCTGTCAATGTTACCTGTGCCCCACCTGGCTTCTTCTTCTGGTGTTGCCCCTAAACATCACTTAACTTTTCTTTTAGATATGTTCTCTTCCAGGTTCTCTATTTACCTCCACAGTCTACTCCAAGACAGCTGGTTACTACCGCCCTCGTGCCCACTGGAGGACTGGCTGAAACAAGTTGTCATTCTGCATTTACAAAAAACTTTCATACAAATCAAGCTTTCAAGAATCTTCACCTTCAGTGCCTACCTCTAAACCCTATTCTGACTGGTTCTGTGCCCTTCCCCCACCTCACCCCACAATGCCCACATCCAGCAGGAAGCAGCCAGAAAGAATAACGACACCCCTCTCCCAAATAAACAGAAAAGGTGGGAATGAAAGGCACAGGGAACAGTCAGAAGGGCATCCCCAAGATGGCGCTGCCTCCCAAAGACAACAAAGGCCCTAAATGGCTTTTCCTGCCTGCGCGAAACTTAAACCTGTGCTCAAACAACCTCTCCCTATAGAAATGCTACCTCATAGTCTCCTCCAATAAGACTCAAACCTGGCACTGACCAGCCCCTGCAAGGTCCATAAATATATCCCTCTCCCTGCATAACTCTCTCTTCTCTCTTACTTTCTCTCTCTGTCCCCACCACTCTCTTACTCTCTCTCCTTCTCTCTCACTCTCTCTTACTCTCTCTCCTTCCCTCTTTCTCTCTCTCTTGCCTTCCTCGGTTACAGCCCCTTCATGTAACTGCCCCTTTAATAAATCTCTTGGTTCAGACTGGGTGTGGAGTGGCTACTGGTGCCAAACTTCTTTCAAGAGGGGAATTTATATCCCTACAAACACACATGAAGAAAATGGAAGGAACACAAATTAACAGCCTAACAAGTCACCTAAGGAAGCAAAAAAGCAAGACCACAAAAACCCTAATTTCAGCAGAAGAATCCAGATCACCAAAATAAAAGCCCAAATCCAGGACATAGAAGACAAAAAGATAATACAAAAAAATCAATGAAACAAAGAGCTGGTTCTTCGAAAGGATAAACAAGATCGATGGTCCCCTAGCTAGACTGACCAAGAAAAAACGAGAAAAAAACCCAAATAAGTACAATCAGAAACACAAAAAATGAAGTCACACCTGACCCTGAAAAAATATGAAAGATCATTAGAGACTACTACGCACACTTGTATGGAAACAAACTTGAAAACCTTAAGTAAATGGAGGACTTTCTGACATCACACAACCTACCTAGTTTGGAACCAGAAGAAATTGAGACCCTAAATAGACCAATAGCAATCAAGGAAATCAACTACATAATAAGAAAACTACCTACAAAAAAAAGCCCTGGTCCAGATGTCTTTCCAGCTGAATTCTATAAGACATTTAAGGAGGAGCTGATACCAATCCTACTGAAGGTATTCCAGGCAATTGAAAAAGATGGAACTCTCCCCAAATCATTTTACGAAGCCAACATCACATTGATACCCAAGCCAGGTAAAGA
>NW_007258886.1:247777-248469 GCF_000164805.1 Carlito syrichta | reverse complement strand
AGCCACATGATTATATCATTAGATGCAGAAAAAGCTTTTGATAAAATTCAGCACCCCTTCTTGATAAAAACCCTCGAACATCTGGGCACACGAGGAACATATCTCAAAATAGTAAAAGCCATCTACGAGAAACCCACAGCCAGCATACTCCTAAACAGACCAAAACTGGAACCATTTCCCCTGAAAACTGGAACAAGATAAGGATGCCCACTCTCACCCCTCCTGTTCAACATAGTATTGGAAGTCCTGGCTCGAGCAATCAGAGAAGAGAAGGCAATCAGGGGTATTCAAATAGGAAAAGAGGAGTCAAATTTTCTCTCTTTGCAGATGATATGATTGTGTACCTTGAAAACCCAAGAGAATCTGTCAAAAACCTCCTTACACTGATAAAGGCCTTTGGCAGTCTCAGGATACAAAATAAATGTGCAAAAGACAATGGCATTTCTTTACACCAATAATAAACAAACAGAAACCCAAATAAAAAACACAATTCCATTCACAATAGCCACAAAAAAAATGAAATACCTGGGCATCTTCCTAACCAGAGACGTGAAAGACCTTTACAAGGAAAACTACAAAACACTGCTCAAAGAAATCAAAGATGACACAAACAAGTGGAAAAATATCTCATGCTCATGGATTGGAAGAATCAACATTGTGAAGATGTCCATCTTACCTAAGGCAATCTACAA
>NW_007258886.1:246953-247757 GCF_000164805.1 Carlito syrichta | reverse complement strand
TCTACAAATTCAATGCAATACCCATCAAATTACCAGCAACATTCTTCTCAGACCTAGAAAAAAACAACACAGGAATTCATATGGAAACACAAACGTCCAAGAATAGCCAGAACAATTCTCAGTTAAAAAAAACAAAGCAGGGGGTATCACATTACCAAACTTCCAACTGTACTATAAAGCTACAATCATCACAACAGCTTGGTATTGGTATAGGAATAGGCATATAGATCAATGGAATAGAATTGAGATTCCAAAAGCAAAACCTCAATTTCTCAACCAACTTATCTTCGACAAAGCCCCCACCACCTACCAATGGGGAGAGGAGAACCTATTCAGTAAATGGTGCTGGGAAAACTGGCTGACCACATGCAGAAGATTGAAACAGGACCCCTATCTATCCCCATGCACAAAGGTTAACTCCAAATGGATCAGAGACCTAAATGTAAAACCTCAAACCATAAGAACCTTAGAAAATGAAGGACATACCCTCATGGAAATCGGAACTGGCCTCCAATTCCTGAACAAAACCCAAAACCCACAGGTTATAAGAGAGAGGATAGACAAGTGGGACCTTATTAAACTGACAAGCTTCTGCAAAGCCAAAGAAACCATCAAGAGTGCAGGGAGACAGCCTACAGACTGAGAAAAATATTTGCCAACACCAGGTCAGACAAAGGCTTAACATCTTTGATCTACAAGGAACTCAAATGTGATGAAAAGAAAAAAACAAATAACCCCATTATAAAATGGGCAAAAGACATGAACAGACACTTCACAAAGGAAGACATCCAAGCAGCCAACAGA
>NW_007258886.1:236281-246283 GCF_000164805.1 Carlito syrichta | reverse complement strand
CCTGAATGAAACGTATTTGTATACCTAACCCTTAACTGTACCCCACAACATCATAATAAAAAAATATTGATTATTGGGAAAAATAAACAAAACAGGTACAGTGGCTCATGCCTATAATCCCAGCACTTTGGGAGGTAAAGGCAAGAGAATTACCTGAGCTCAGGGGTTCGAGACCAGCCTGAGCAACATGGCGAGACCTTGTAACATGGCGAGACACTGTCTCCACAATAAATCAAAAAATCAACCCGGCATGGTGACACATGCCTATATTCCCAGTTACTTGGAAAGCTGAGGCGGCAGGATCACCTGAGCCTAGCAGGTCAAGGCTGCAGTAGCTGTGAGCATGCCACTGCACTCCAGCCTCGGTGACACACTCCTGTAGTCCCAGCTACTCAGAGGCTGAGGCAGGAGGATTGCTAGAGCCCAGGAGTTGAAGACTGCAATGAGCAGTGATCTTGCCACTGCACTCCATCCTAAGTGGCAGAGAAACCCTATCTCTAAAAAAAAAAAAGAAAAAGAAATAGAAAAGCAAAACGAAAGTGGGAAATGTGAGCTATAAAACGTTAATTGTAAAGAGAGAGTCTGACTCTAAATAGACTCTAGCCAGGGGCAGACACTCACACCTGTAATCCCAGCACTTTGGGCGGCCAAGGAGGGATGATCACTTGAGGCCAGGAGTCTGAGACCATTCTGGGCAACATAGTGAGATCTCATCTCTACTAAAAACAAAAGCAAACAAACAAACAAACAAAAAATGCCTGGCTAATTTTTTTTATTTTTTTGTAGAGATGAGGTCTCACTATGTTGCCCAGTCTGGTCTTGAACTCCTGGACTCAAACTGTCCTCTCATCTCAGCCTCCCAAAGTGTTGTGATTATGGGCATGAGCCACCATACCAGGCTTCATTTCTCGCTTTCTATATAACCCTTCTACTTATTTCATACTTCCTGCTTCACAATGATATAACTTTATAACATATAATTTACAAATAAGTTTATCTGGCCTCATGTGCTTTGTAGGTTGTTGTCTTATCCTTTTCCTCTATATTTATTATAAATTCCTCCTTATAGTTGGGTTTTATCATCTTTAAACAGTCATTGTCAACTGGTACAGTGGCTTATACTTGTAATCCCAGCACTTTGGGAGACCAAAGAGAGGGAATTACTTGAGCCCAGGAGTTTGAGACCAGCCTAGGCAACATAGGAAGATTTTGCTTCTACAAAAAAAATAAAAAATAAAAAATAAAAAAATTAGTGTCATGTACCTGTAGTCCCAGCTATTCAGGC
Source organism: Carlito syrichta (assembly GCF_000164805.1). Classification (NCBI taxonomy): domain Eukaryota; kingdom Metazoa; phylum Chordata; class Mammalia; order Primates; family Tarsiidae; genus Carlito; species Carlito syrichta. The sequence continues at coordinate 244,998 of NW_007258886.1, read as the reverse complement.
TTACCTGAACCCAGGAGGTCAAGGCTGCAGTGATCCATGATTGTGCCACTACACTCCAACCTGGGCAACAGAGTGAGACCCTGTCTCAAAAACAAAACAAAACAAGCACACACAAAAAGCAATTCGTGTCTTTTAAATAAATTACAAGAAGAAATAAAGCAATATCTTTTATATTTACCTACTTATTTACAATTTCTAATGCTCTTACCTTTCTTCCTCTAGATCCAACCATTTGGAAAGATGCAGTCATTTTTTGACCAGATTTTTTCTGTTTTTCTTTTTTGAGTTGGAGTCTTACTCTATTGCCCAGACTGGAGTGCAGTGGCATGATCACGACTCACCATAGCTTTGACTACTGGACTCAGGCAATCCTTTGTTTCAGCATCCCAAGTATTAATAACTGGGACTACAGGTACATGCCACCATGCCACGTTTTTTCTTTTTAATTGAAACAAGGTCTCACTATGTTGCCCATGCTGGTCTCGAATTCATAGGCTCAAGTAATCCTCTCACCTCGGCCTTGCAAAATGCTTAGGTTACAGGTGTGAACCATTGTGCTCAGTCTCCAAATTTGTTTCTAAGTATGCTGTACTTTACTAATATACATTTCTGCTAGTAGTGGCAGTAATTTTCCTATACACAAATATATATAAGCACACTATATATGTATATATATACAATATAAAAATATATGCAAGTTAAAAATATAATGGAAGAAAAGATTTTAAGAGCACTAAAAACATAAAATACTGAAGAATAAAGTCAACAAGAAATGTGAAGGACCTATGTCAGAAAAACTACATAGGGGGATGTAAAAGAGGTTTTTACTGAAAGGAGGGATGTGCTTTGTTCCCAGAGAGGAAGACAATATTATAAAGATGTCATTTCTTTTTCTTTATAGCCAACAATTCCATGTTATTTTTGTGGTCAATACAGAATATAGTTGTACTTAATCTTTTTTTTGTAAATGATAAATATGACAATCTTTGCTCTTAATAAAATAATTAATCCCTTTCATATATTAATAACTGGTATATCTGATTTTGCTTCAACTGTCATGGTTTACGTTTTCTACTCGAATAGTATTGCTTGCTTCCTTTTCCTTGGAAAAAAAAGTCCCTGACTTAGTTAGATAGAGCTATTGTTTTAGAAGTACTGTATCCTTTTTCCATATTTTGGTGGTGAATTTCACCTCTTATAAAGGTTATTGTTATTTTCTGATTATAAAATTAATACAAGCCTGGTGTGGTGACTCATACCTGTAATTCCAGTGCTTTGGGAGGCTAAGACAGGAGAAGCACTTGAGGTGAGGAGTTTGAGACCAGCTTGGGCAACATAGCAAGACCCTGTCACTGCTATTAAAATCATAGCCTGGCGTGGTAGCATGTGCCTATAGTCCCAGCTACTTAACAGACTGAGGGGTAGGGTCACCTGAGCCCAGGAGGTCAAGGCTACAGTGAGCAGTGATCATGCCACTGCACTCCAGTCTAGACAATATAGTGAGACTGACACACAGAGTAAGGGAGGAAGGAAGAAAGAAAGGAGGTCGGGAGGGAGGGGGGGAAATTCAGATATCTGCCCACACCTTAAAAATTAGGAGATCTGTGATGTGAGGCCTGAGTCTCATATGTAACTGAATACTGGCTGGCCTCCCTAGATGAAGTGTGTGCCTTCTGATTAACCACAGTCACCACCATTCTGTTATTTTTCCAAAGTGGAGGGTGAATTTTAGTTTATTATTATAATTTCTGCTTGCACTATTATTTTCTTTCTTTCTTTCTTTTTTTTTGCGTTGGAATCTCACTCTGTCACCCAGACTGGAGTGCAGTGGCCACTCCCGGCCACCGCAGCCTCGACCTACTGGGCTCCGGCGATCCTTCCGCCTCAGCCTTCCAAGTAGCTGGAACTACAGGCGCGCGCTACAATGCCCAGCTAATTTTTTGATTTATTGTAGAGATGAGGTCTCGCCAAGTTGCCCAGGTGGGTCTCGAACCCGTGGGTGCACAATTATTTTCTTGCACTAATATTTCTCTGATCCCATGACATTCTCACTTTTGTTGAAGACCCAAGAGGGCCATGCTTCAAGAAAAAAGTATGAATGTCCACTTCTTTATTACCTGTCTGGCCCCTCTGGTCATTTGGGATTTCAATTTCTGTTTAAATCTTTTTTACTAGTGGTTAACTATAAATTGTTAACAATTATGATATGAACTGATATTTTTTATGACCATCAAGAAACACTACCTACAATTTTTCTTTTCTATAGAGGATGCTTTTAGCAAGATTTTTTCTACCTTTCCTTATACCTTACTTCTACTTTTGTTGTAATTTAATTTGATTGTTGTTTTTTCTTATTATATCGCTTCTATTTTAAGAATCTTTTCTGAAGAATTTCATTAAACTTCAGAATCACTATGAATAACTGTTTATACAACTGTGAGCTTTGCCAATTTCTTTGCTCATCACTGATTCTTACATATCATACTCCCCTTTTTCTGAGCTTTTCATTGTAATTTGTTTTTCATTGTGCTACAGTTCTTCCTTCTTGAAAAATATGCATATCTCCATTGATAGATGGTTTGCACTCCCTCAAAACTCATGTCAGTCACTTAGCTGCTCAGTTTCCCCTGAGCTAGGCCTCCCACCCCAAGGCTACAGAGTTCTGCCGGCACACTTTACCCTGAGTGGGATGAGTGGGTGTGAAACTAGCTGACAAGCTAAGACCCTGCCAGAGCAGGAAAGCAAGAAAAATGGTGGAGGGGGAAGGGATTTTGTTGATGTAAATTGACTATTATGCTGAGCCTTTTTAAAAAAATTATCTCTCTTTGTTTACTGTGAATCCCTAAAATTAGTTAGATCTCCGCCAGCTTTTCTCTCTGGTTGCCTAGGTAAATCGCCACTTCAGAGAGAGCCAGGTGTGACAGTGTCAACTCTGATTGTTTCTCTCCACATCTATTGCTACTGCCCTGGTCTAAGCCATCATTATCTCTCATCAGGATGACCCAGCTTCCTAAGATGATCTCACTGCATTCATCCCTGTCATTCCTTTGCTCAAAACCCTGCAATGCCTTCCCCATTTCAAAATAAAAACAAAAGTCCTTACAGTGGCCAAGAAGATGCTGCGTAACCTAAAGTTTCCCCCACCCCATCTCATTTCTCTGACCAGATTTCCTACTGTTCTTCTCCACTCTATTCCAGCCACAGTGGGCACTTTGCTCTTCTGTTCCCTCTGCCTGGAACACTCTTCCCACAGAAACATTAACTATTAACTTTCTCACCTCCTTCAAGTCTTATCTCAAATGATACCTTTTCAATAGGCCTTCCCTGAACACCTTAAGTAATATTGTCAGTAGCCCTCTGACCCATTTGTTCCTAATTCTCATTTCTTTTGCTTAATTTTTTCCCACAGTATTTACCATCTCCTAACATATCACATAAACTAGTAATTATTGTGTTTATTGTTATTGCCTCTCCTCCTGCTGAAATGTAAGTTCCACCATGGTGAGATTTTTGTCTGTTTTATTCATTGTTCTAGCTCCAGGGACTAAAGTGGTACCCAGCCTGTAGCAGGTGCTCAATAAATATTTGTTGAATTCAATGAATAGGATATATTTAGATAACCATTGGTATCTAAATATTAGACTTACTGATGCTATTCATGTTAGTGGCTCTTCTGTTAGTAACGTATAATGTGGACAATGCTAGTGTATATATTTTTTTCACATAGAGGTCATCTGTAGTAAACTCTCCAAGCACAAGCCTCCTTTTTCATCCCAAATTGAGATAATCCCAAACTTTAGGAAATTGTCTATACAATTGGTTCTCTTCATCAAGACTCTAGTCGGACTCAACTTTATGGAAATTACTTAAAGATTAAGGCATGAAGGGGGTTCCTCTTTAGTTTCCAGTAGCAAGACAAAAGTTTTCTTTTTATAATTATTGAATCATTTCATCAGAAAATGAAGAGATAGGAAGTAGAATGTGTGTGAGTTGTTCACCACGTTTGACCAACTCAACATTTTTTTTTAATACAACAGTACTTAAAATATTCCTGACTTCTAGTTTGAAACAGTGGTTTCAACAACTGAATTTTTCTGCCAAAATATTCCCTCTTTGCCAAAACTCCATTATAACAATAGTAAAGGTATTTTTTTTAAAGGTACAAACCAACAAGAATAAAGTAAGTTCACAGGTTCTGAGAGTTATGGGGGGAAAATTAAGAAGGCGTGAATGGAGACTCAACAGCAACAAAATGTTGGCAACTGGAATGTAGGTAAATGGCTATTAACTGACTTAGTGGACCTACAGAAGCACAAACTTAAGCCAGCAATGAAGAACTTGAAAACTAACCTGATTTCTATAAGAGAACTCATGAAAGACTCAAAAATTTGGTGGTACCAAAAAGAAGAATTAACTGAAAATCTGATTAGCAAATTTTAGGCTCTCTGGTTTCCACCAGCCCACGTCCCTACAACCTGCCAGGCAACTCTGCTTCTCCATTCTAGCAGTTGGAAGTTTATTATTATCATTGTTATTGTTATTATTATGATTATTTTGAGTTGGAATCTCACACTATCACGCCAGCTGGATTGCAGTGGCACAATTATGACTCACAACAGCCTCAACCTCCTGGGCTCAGGTGATCCTTCTGCTTCAGTCTCCCAGGTAGTTGAGACTACAGGTGCATGCCATCATGCCCCGTTAATTTTTAAAATTTTTATTTTTGTAGAGACAAGGTCTCGATACGTTGTCTAGGCTGGTCTTAAACTACTGGACTCCAGCAATCCTCTTGCCATAGCTTCCTGAAGTGCTAGGATTATAGGTGTGAGCCACCACAACTGGCCAGAACTTTATTCTTTAGAGAAGGTAAAACACAGGTCTCTGGTCTGGGAGATACTAGGTTCAGTGGTAGGAGTTCTATACGTATTAAAAACAAGTATACTAAGTGAAAATATTCATAATATATGTTGAGTAATTCCTTTCACCTTCAGCTTTCTTTCTGCCTCAGCTACCAGAATGCCAACAACCAATTCTACCATCTAAGCAGGAGAACAGGCTTATCTAGGGAGTCCAAACATCCCAAAAGTGCCAAAGAAGGTGACACAAAAGAGTTCTTCAACAAAACAGCTGCATTAGGTTACCATATAGTGAAGGCCATTGTCAACAAGCCCCACCCACTCCAGCCTGGGTGGACAGAGTGAGAATGTCTCAGAAATAAATAAATAAATGTTAGAGAAAAAAAGAACTATTAGAAATTAAAAACATGATCACATATATTAAAAACTCAATAATAATTTTGGAAGTCCCAGTTGAGGAAATTTCCTACAAAAGCGAAGAAAAACTGAAATAAAAATGGGAGCTGGAGGAGGGCGGAAAAAAATTAAGAGGACCAGACCAGGAGGAATGACATTTTCAAATATTAGGAGTTACAGGAAAAAAGAGAATAGAAAAAAATAAAATTGAGAAAATAATCAAGAAATAATTTTGGAAAATTTCCCCAAACCAAAAGATAGATAACGCAAGTATCCAAACAGAAAGGGCCTACAAAGTGCCTAGCAAAATGGATGAAAATAGACCTCCACCAAGGAAGTTAGTAGCCAAATGTGGCTAGTGGCTACCATATTTGACAAATCAGGTCTAAATCAGTGATTCTGAAAGTGTGAGCCCTAGACCAGCAACATCAGCATCACCCTAACCCTTGTTAGAAATACAAATTCTCAGGCTCCATTCCAGATCTACTGAATCAAAAACTCTGACAGATGGCCTCAGCAATCTGTGTTTTAACAAGACTTTCAAATGACTCTGACACATGTTCAATTTGAGACCCAGCAGTCTAAATTATGGGGTGGGAGAATTATGGTGCGAGAAATTTTTTATTCTTAATTTTGTTAAATAAGGAGTACATTCAACAGAGTTCAAAATTCAAAAAAGTGGCCAGGCAAGATGGCTAATGCCTATAATCCAAGCACTTTAGGAGGCTGAGGTGGGAGGACTGCTCAAGCCCAAGATTTCGAGACCAATCTGGGCAACATAGCAAGATCTCATTTCTACAAAAAATAAAAAAAATTATGTGGGAGACCAGGGCAGGAGCAATGCTTGAGTCCAGGAGCTTGAGGCTGCAATGAACCACAATGGTGCCACCACACTCTAGCCTGGGCAACAGAGTAAGTCCCTGACTCAAAATAAAATAAAATAAATTTAAAAAATAAAATGGATTGCAAACATGGCTACAAATTATTTTCAACTCCTTCATTAAGAGGGGAGTGTGCATTCCCAGGCTGGAGTTTGGGCTGGCTTGTGGCTTGTTGTGTTCAACACCATGCTGCAGAAGTGATAGTGATTGTTATGTAGCAAAAGGAAACTGATACACCTCCTCAAGAAACAGTAAGTATTGTGGAATTCTTGGGAGAGTAATCATGAGGCAGCTAGGAACTAAGAATCACTAGGCATAAAAATATATTGGTTTTGGATTTAGTTTCTAAAAATGTCACTGTTACATATCATTTTCTAAATCAAATTAAACTGGTCTGAGCTCCCAACCTCCAGGATTGATGAAAAATTTAAGTTGGATTAGCTGTTGGAAGGGCTCTGCCCCCTCCTAGGGTTATTATCCTAAAGGTAGACCCTGGAGGGGTGGGAGGGTTTTAACAAGGCTGTCACTGCTATTTCTGGGGACCTGTTGCTTAGATGAGAAAGCAGCAAACAAGAGCTGGAGAGGCTCCTACACCTCTGGAACTGATCCCATTGGCTCACAAACATTCTTTACATCTTTGAACACCTGTGTGTTATCAAGATAAATTCCCAGAGATGAAATTGCTGAGAGTACGTACACTTAAAAATTTAATAAATATCGCCAAATTTTCCTGAAAAAAAAATGCCATATCAATGGACACCTTCATGAACAGTGTTATTGGAGATTTTGGATGCTCCTTTCCCCACCTCCACACCAATCCAGATTAGTGGAGAACATGTACCCACCCCCAAAATTGGTCAGATGGGAATTGAAGCACAGTTCCATTAATATGGGCAGTACCCCAGTACTCCTAAATTTTAGCTTAGCTTGGGTCTGAGGCTAAAATAGGGCTTCTTATTTACAGCCTGAATACAGATCTTGTGACCCATCTACTCTGGCATTCTTGCAGAGAAATTAGTCAAAAAATGAAATTCTCTTCCTCTTATAAATTAAAGTCCCAGATTCAGTCTGATGAGTCTGGTTTCCAACAACGGGAGCTAAATCTAACATCCCCCCCTCCCTCCAAATGGTGACACTCCTTTGAAGTACTTCCAAAGTGGATTAATCCTCCCTGTCACAGATGAAGATCTATGTGATAAGTGCACTCAGATTTGTGACAAAGAACTGCAAGAGGTCCCACTTGTCTACCTTATATCTTATGGTATAGCAAAAGAAACCATCAAGAGAGCAGGGAGACAGCCCACAGAATGGGAAAAAATATTTGCCAACTGTATATCTGACAAAGGCCTAACATCTAGGATCTACAAGGAACTCAAGCACACCGAAAGATTAAAAAAAACAGACCCATTAAAAAGTGGGCAAAAGACATGAATAGACACTTCTCAAAAGAAGATATATGGGCAGCTAACAGACACGTGAAAAAGTGCTCAGCCTCACTAATCATCAGAGAAATGCAAATCAAAACCACATTAAGATACCACCTAACCCCAGTAAGAATGGCCATTAATAAAACAACAACAGATGCTGGTGAGGATGCAGAGAAATAGGAACGCTTCTGCACTGCTGGTGGGAATGCAAACTAGTGCAACCTCTTTGGAAGACAGTGTGGCAATTTCTGAAAGAACTAGAAATTGACCTTCCATATGACCCAGTAATCCCTCTATTGGGAATATGCCCAGAGGAACTCAAGTCATTCTACCAGAAAGATACCTGCATACACATGTTTGTTGCTGCTCTGTTCTCAATAGCAAAAACATGGAACCAAACATGTTGCCCATCAAAGCTGGACTGGATTAAAAAAAAATGTGGTGCATATACACAATGGAATATTATGCAGCCATAAAGAGGTACAAACATATGGATTTTGCAGCAACTTGGATAGATTTATAATCTACCATATTCAGTGATCTATCACAGAAACAAAGAACAGAGTACCAAATATTCTCACTCATAAGTGGACCTTGAACAATTATTATACTACTACAAGAAAGGGATTGACAGTAGTGGGAAACTGTTAGGGGAGGGAGTGGGACTGGCAGTTGAGGGAAACTGCCAGGGAAGGGAGGGGCAGACCTCATCAACAATGAACATTTGTATACCTAACCCTGAATTGTACCTCACATCTTAAAAAAAGAAGAAGAAGAAGAAGGAGGAGGAGGAGGAGGAGGAGAAGAAGAAGAAGAAGAACGGCAAGAATGGGCATCTTGAAGAATTCTTCTTGTTGAAGAAAAGTGGGTTCTGTTTCTCAGATGTGGTTTGAAAAAGAGTTGATTGGGGACGGGAAGAGCTCATCTTTGCTTCATTGTTGATCTGCTGGCCCACTAAGTAAACGGGAAAGTCAGCCTGATCCCTGCTGTCCATGGTTCCATTTGACCACATTCCTTGAAGTAAGCAGCTAGAAAGGTAGGAGTGTTAACTTACTGTTGCATAGTTCCCGATGCCAGGGAATAATTCTCTCTCTCTTTCTCTTTCTTTCCTTTTTTCCTGGAGACAGTGTCTTATTCTGTACCCAGTCTGGAGTGCA
>NW_007258886.1:206890-236261 GCF_000164805.1 Carlito syrichta | reverse complement strand
GGATTTTGCAGCAACTTGGATAGATTTATAATCTACCATATTCAGTGATCTATCACAGAAACAAAGAACAGAGTACCAAATATTCTCACTCATAAGTGGACCTTGAACAATTATTATACTACTACAAGAAAGGGATTGACAGTAGTGGGAAACTGTCAGGGGAGGGAGTGGGACTGGCAGTTGAGGGAAACTGCCAGGGAAGGGAGGGGCAGACCTCATCAACAATGAACATTTGTATACCTAACCCTGAATTGTACCTCATCTTGAAGAATTCTTCTTGTTGAAGAAAACTGGGTTCTGTTTCTCAGATGTGGTTTGAAAAAGAGTTGATTGGGGACGGGAAGAGCTCATCTTTGCTTCATTGTTGATCTGCTGGCCCACTAAGTAAACGGAAAAGTCAGCCTGATCCCTGCTGTCCATGGTTCCATTTGACCACATTCCTTGAAGTAAGCAGCTAGAAAGGTAGGAGTGTTAACTTACTGTTGCATAGTTCCCGATGCCAGGGAATAATTCTCTCTCTCTTTCTCTTTCTTTCCTTTTTTCCTGGAGACAGTGTCTTATTCTGTACCCAGTCTGGAGTGCAGTTGATGCAATCCTAGCTTACTATAGCCTCAAACTCCTGACCTCAGGCAATTCTCCCACCTCGGCCTCCCAAAGTGCTGGTATTACAAGCATGATCCACCAGGCCTGGCCACCAGAGTATGTTTCTAAAGTATAAATATGCCATTTTATTTCCTTAATTAAAAGCCTCTGATGACGAAGTGCACATTTTGTAATATGGCTCTTACAATCTTTCACAATCGAATCCAAACCTACATTTTAGCCTCTTATTCCTATCACACCTCTGACCTCACTCTTATTTCTTGAAATTTGGTCTCCAACTATGACAAAAAAAACTGGTTACTCCTTAATCAGGTAGTATATGATGAATCATACTCCCCTGGCTCTTGACACATTTTATCAATATTGAGAACTACCTGTTTACCCTGAATTACTAAGAATATATCCTGCCTGGGCTGTCAGGCACCTCAAAGTTAAAATTCTTAGTTATTTTTTAGAAATGGGGTCTCATCGTATTGCCTGTGCTGGAGTGCAATGGTTGTTCACAGATACTATTACAGCACACTATAGTCTCCAACTCCCGGGCTCAAGTGATCCTCCTGCTTCAGTAACTGGGTAACTGCCACTAAAATAACTGGGACGTAAGCACACAAGGGTCTTGCTATATTGCCCAGGCTGGTTTCACACTCCTGGCCTCAAGTGATTCTCCTTCCTCGGCCTTCCAAACTGCTGGGATTACAGATGTGAGCCACTGTACCCAGCCTCTAGATGTTTTATATAAGCAACTGAAACTCTCATAGGAATATAAATTCACAAACTATTGTGGAAAACTATGGCATTATCTATTAAATTGCGTGAGGGGGCATTTTGGCTAACAATGACTGTAATTGCTTTGTGGTAATTTATAGAGCTGAACACTGATACAGTAAAAAGACATTGATCTGATTATTTTTAATGACTTCAGAGTCTTCTGCTGGACATTCACTAGTTTATGTAACCATTTTTCTATTAATTGGACATTTACATTGAACCTAAGTTTTTAGGTTTTTATTCCTGTTATAATACTGTAGTGAACAACCTTGTATATCTCTTTCCATTTGTAAGATATATTTCTAGTAGAAAAGCTGATGCTTTAAAAGAAATACACATTGGAAATGTTGATGGGCATTGTTATATAATCCTGCAAAATAGTTATACCAATTTGCATTTTCACCAGTAGGATATGATTACCTAATTTCTGTAACCTAGAAATTCAGTAGTATTGGTCTTTTACATTGCTATCTATAGTAGGTGAAAGCATCTTCTCACTGCTTGCATTCATTTGTATTTTTAAATTACTGATGAAGTTAACACACTTTTTCTACTGCGAGCTTTTCTTTTTCTATGAGTTCCTCTTTTTTTTTTTGAGTCAGAGTCTCACTCTGTTGCCCAGGCTGGAGTGCAGTGGTGCAATCGTGGTTCACTGCAACCCCGACCTCCTGGGCTCGACAATCATTCTGCCTCAGCCTTCCAAGCAGCTGGAACTACAGGCGCAAGCCACTATGCCAGCTAATTTTTTTGATATATTGTGGAGACAAGGTCTCACCAAGTTGCCCAGGCTGGATTCGAACCCCTGTACTAAGGCAATTGTCTCGCCTTGGCCTCCCAAAATGCTGGCATTTCAGGCTTGAGCCACTGCACCTGGCCCATGAGTTTCTCATTTGTTTTTCTCCCTTTTTTGCCCCTTGGAAATTCTTTACTTCTAATATATATTAAGAATACTAAACCAGATTTGGTGGCAAGTGGATTGCCTGAGCCTAGGTTTGAGATCAGCCCAGACAACTTGGTGAGAGACCTCGTCTCTACAATAAATCAAAAATTAGCCAGGTATCGTAGCTCATGTCTATAGTTCCAGCTACTTGAAAGACTGAGGCGAAAGGATCGCCAGAGCCCAGCGGGTCAACATGAGCATGCCACCGTACTCCAGTCTGGGCAATGGAGTGAGACTCCAACTCAAAAAAAAAATCCTTTATCAAATGGTACAAAACATTTTTCATGGGTTGTCATTTGGAATTTGTCTCATTTATGGTGACTTTTGATCTGAGAAAAAGTAGCTTAAATTTTTATGTTTTTGTTTTATGTTTTTAATGTTTTCTAATATCTTTTCAGACTTGAAGTCTAGTAGCAAGTTTTTCAGAATCTGTCTTATGCTGACCATTTTGTGTCAGTTTTTCCTGGATCACAGTGTACCTTTGGATGTTCCAAGGGAAGAGATCAAGGTAATATCAGACAAATCCTGCCCACACATGCTGGGCTGGCCTCCCAGACACTGGTCTGGGGCAAGTAAGTCAGTCTATCTCCTCAAGGCTTTTATGAATACTTCCTTGATACTAGACTCAGAGGTCTTTGAAATAGGTCAAGACCGAACATTTACTTTTTGCCCAACAGTCACATTGTGTACTACATGAAAAGTCACAGCTTATTTACTACTCAGCTAGTTTATTAGTTGACATCACCCAAATAATACAGTGCCAGTTATTTTTTAAAGTCATAACACTTGACATTTAACGGTATGCCAGGTGCAGTGGCTCATGCCTGTAATCCCAGCATTTTGGGAGGCAGAGGCACCTGGATTACTTTTGTCTCTTTGAAAGAAAAAAGAGAGAGAAAGAGAAAATGAGAAGTGGGGGAGTGGGCAATGGCTATGCCTAAGACCCATACTAGTGAGATTCTGTGTTTTTGTTTTTTGGGAATCTTTTTTGCTACCCATTCAACTTCTTTCATAGTAAGAGGTAGTGGTTTACCACCCACTACAGAAACCAAAGGGGCAAATCCGCCCTCTCCATCTCTTCTTCTTGCTGGCAGAACATAAGACCAAACAAATGCTCCTACTCAGGAACTTGAATGTTGAATGAGAGATGAAAAGATGAAAATGGTCAGAATTCATTCACAAGAGGAACTGCAGGAGCAGGGACAGTAAGTGCCTCTTGATTAAAAATAGCTGTAGTAGTCCCTGCCTCTTGGGCCTGCACTGTCTTGACCTCTGTCATTTTCTGGGCCTTGTTCTCCAGTATTGCATTGATTTTATGAGCCCAAACATCCTTCCATCAAGAATATACACAGTGAAGGATACCCCCAAAGAAGGAGGATTGCTGCTGGACACCTTCTTGCTCTCCTTTAGTGTTCACCCTATGTATTTAAAACCTCTGAGGGCTGGGCTTGGTAGCTCAGCCTGAAACCCCAGCACTTTGGGAGGCCGAGGTGAGTGGATTGCCTGAGGCTGAGGGTTCGAGACCCATCCGGGCAACTTGGCAAGACCTCATCTCTACAATAAATCAAAAATTAGCCAGGCATGGTAGTGCACACCTGTAATTCCGGCTACTTGGAGCGGAAGGATCGCCGGAGCCCAGCGGTGGCCGGGAGCATGTCACTGCACTCCAGTCTGGGCAATGGAGTGAGACTCCAACACACACACACACACACACACAAAACCTCTGAATTTTCATTCATCTTTGGTTTCTGTATTCCTGGCATCCTGATGCTGAAGTCAGTCTTAGGATGTGGCCTCCACTCTATTATGGGGATGTGATATCACATATTTATAATAGGAATTTCTCCAAGCAGAGTTTAGAGTTTTGTATGCCCGACAGTTTAATTTCCACTGCTTCTGCAGTCCTTCACTGCTATATATGCCCCGCTGGCTGTTGCTGCTGCTGCTTCCTGCTTTAGGGTTTCTTAGAGCTGTAGTTCCTGTTTTCCAGGTAAGGTTCTATTGTTTGCATTCCTGGACTAACTGAAATATTTCTCCCCCACCTATTCATTGTTCAAAAACTAACACAACTTTTAAAAGAAAACATGAAAGAAATCTTCATGACCATTGCAGTAAGCAAAGAGTTCTTAGAGAGTTCACAAAAAGATGAACCATGAAAAACCAAATGATACATAGGACTTTTTTATTTTCAAATTTTTTGACCTCTGAACTTTTTATTGGCTTCCTGCTCCCTGGAAGGGTACCCTGCTCCCACCGCCTCAGCGCCTCAGAACTTTGGTGTCATTGGTCTCAGACACCATTTTGTCATCCACTGTCTTGCGCTTGGTGGTCTTTTGTGGATGGTCTGAACGGACCTGCTGCAGTCCAGGGCATCACCGAGACTGAAGTCTTCCCCATCCTCCAGCAGGCGGCAGTAAGTGGCAATCTCAGCCTCCAGCTTGACCTTGATGTTCAGCAGGGCCTGTGCTGCTGGACCTGGCGCTGGCCTTCTGCCAGGGTCTGTACCAGCTCAGACTCCAGGTGCAGCAAGACCCTACTGAGGCCCTCCACCTACCTCAGGCTGTCCAAGCTGGTCTTCAGATTTCTCACCAAGTTCAGCTCGATCTTCAAGGACTGCACATTATGTCTCAGCTCAGTGAGCATCTTCTCAGCAGCTCTGATTTGGGGGGAATATGTGGTGACCATAGTGGTGCTCTCCTTGATCTGCTGGGACCAGTACTTACCCATCTCCTCTCTGTTCTTCTGAGCCAGCTCGTCACACTGGGCCTGTATGTCCACCGTGAGCTTGCTGAGGTCCTGAGATTTGGGGGCATCCTCCTCCATGATCAGCCCAGAGCTGCCAATCTGGACTTGCAGGCCTTTTACTTCCTCCTAATGGTTCTTCTTCATGAAGAGCAGCTCCTCCTTGAGAGCCTCGATCTCTGTCTTCAGCTATAGCCAAGTGACACTGGTGTCATAAATGACCTTCAGGAGCCCATTGATGTTGCTCTCCACTGACTGGTACATGGCCAGCTCTGTCTCATACTTGACTCTAAAGTCATCAGCAGCAAGATGGGCATTGTCAATCTGTAGAAAGATGCTGACATTGTCCACAGAAGTTGCAGAGATCTGAGCCCTCAGGTCCTCGATAGTCTTGAAGTCATGCCCCCGTCTCTGACCTGGGGTCCCTTCTTCTCCAGGTGTTCCCGGACTTTGCTCTCCAACCTCCGATTCTTGGTCTCCAGGCTCCCAACCTTGTCCAGGAAGGAGGCCAGGCTGTCGTTCAGCTCTTTCATGTCCTCCTTCTTGCTCTGGATTCCCCCCAGACTCCCAGCCATACCTGCAACCAATCCCCCAGACCCCCAGCCTCCCCTCAAGCTGGTAGAGCGGGACACAGAGACCCGGGAGCCCGAGCCCCAGCACCTGCATAGACACTGGCCATGCAGCGGGCCAGACAGAGGGTGGGCGACTGGATGGAGCCGGTAGTTGGTGGAGAAGGCAGTAGTTGGTGGAGAAGGCAGTGGAGGTGGAGCAGTGATGAAGCTCATGGTGCCCGTGGGGGAGAGTGAGATGGCAGAACTCGTGTTCTCTATTTTTTATTTTTATTTTTTTACCTAATAAACTAAATTCATGTGTCATACATAGGACTTTTCAAAATTAAAAACTGCTCTTTGAAAAACATCATCAAGAAAATGAAGAGGCAAGAGAGAGACTAGGAGAAAATATTCTGTGTGTTTGTGTGTACATATACACATATATAGCTGAAAAGGACTTGTAGCCAGAATATATAAAGACCTCTTATTACTCAATAAGAATACAAACAACCTAATTTTTTTTAATGGGTAAAAGACTTGAACAGACACTTTACAGAAAGGCTATATGAATGGCCAATAAGCACATGAAAAGATGTTCAATATCATTAGTCATCCGGGAGATACAAATTAAACTACAGTGAGATACTACTACATATCCATTTAAATGGCCAGAGTTAAAAAGATTGATAATACCAGCCAGGAGTGGTGGCTCACACCTATAATCCCAACACTTTGGGAAGCTGAGGTGAGAGGATTGCCCGAGCCCAAGGGTTCAAAACCAGCTTGGGCAACTTGGTGAGACCTCATCTCTATAATAAATAAATAAGTAAATAAATAGATACATAAATATTAGCCGAGCATGGTGCCACATGCCTGTGATTCCAGCTACTTGGAAAGCTAAGGCGGAAGGACTGCCTGGGCCCAGCAGGTCAAGTCTGTGGTGGCTGAGAGCATGCCACTGCACTCCAGCCTGGGTGACAGTGGGATTCCAACTAAAAAAAAAATATATATATATTGATAATACCAAGTGGTGACAAGGATATGCAACTGGAATTTACATATATTGCTGGTGGGAATGCAAAATGATACAGCCACTTCAGAAAAGTTTGGCTGTTTCTTCTAAAGTTAAACCTATGCTTATATATAATCAAGCCATCCATTTCTAAATATTTACCCAAGAAAAATAAAAGCATATGTCCATACCAAGACTTGTACTCAAATATTTATAGCAGCTTTATTCAAAATAGCCAAACTTGGAAATAATCCAAATGTCCAAACGAATACACAAATAGTAGTACATCCTTACAATGGAATACTACTCAGAAATTAAGTGCAACAAACCATTGATACATGCAACAACATAAATGAATGTCAAAATTATTACCATAAGTTTAAAGATCCAGACCAAAAAAGCTTCATAGTGTATGCTTACGTTAATCCAGAACTATGGAAAAGGCAAATATAAGATACAGTGGCAGAAAAGAGATCAGTGGGTGGTTGGGATTGGGGTAGGGGAACTGATTGTACAAGAGCATAAGGGAAAATTTTAAGTTGATTGTGGTATTGGTTACATGGGTGTATACATTTGTTAAACTATACCAAACACTTAAAATTGATTCATTTTGAGACAGTTCCCTGGGGGATGTAGGATCATAGCGGCCCCTACCGGCGATCACAAAAATATTGCCAAAATGCTTTGGAGGTTTTAACTGAATCTAAGAAAAGTCCAAAACAGATTTGAGACTAAAAACAAAAGCTGTAGCAAGGGGGATTCAGTACCAATACATCACCAAAAAAAGACAACCAGAGTTAATGGAAGGAAATCTTCCTGGTTTTGTGTTGCCCATGGAGCTAATATTTTACGCAGATGATCATATAAGCAAATGTTGATTCTGTACAATCCCTATGAATTTGCCTTAAAGTTCAAAGTTTTGAGTACTACTACAAATAAGTATATTGTTGATGCCGCAAGTGCACTAAAGCCTCAGTGTTGTGTGGATATCGTGATTCATTACAGAGATGTCTGAGCCTGTCACTATGGTGAAATAGACAAATTCCTCCTCCGAGTTTCTAGGTAAAGCCAGAGGAAGGCTTTGGGAAGGAAAGAGGTGGCTGCTGCTCTTCTGTCATCTGCAAAATAACAACAAAAAGAAGAAGAAAAAAGAATAAAGGAACATTTAACTGATAGTTTATTTTTTGAGCAGTTGTTTCAATCAAAAAACAGACTTGTCTCCTCAGGACCTAGTTTACTGTCTTCCTGAGTGGTGTGCGTTGTAGCCCTATGTTGCCTATGCTGGGGAATATGGAATCTCTGGTGCCTCTCTATCTCCACTTAACTGTGAATCAAAAATTAGTGGCTGCTTATATCGTAGGTCTTATCACAATGGCTATACTACGATCATGAGGAAGGATTTCAGTTGACTTCTGAAGTAAATTCATCTTGAAAATATGAATGTGGGCTGGGCATGGTGGCTCAGCTTGTAATCCCATCACTTTGGGAGGCTGAAGTGAGTGGATTGCCTGAGCCCACAGGTTTGAGACCAGCCAGGGCAGCTTGGTGAGACCTTGTCTCTGCAATAAATTAGCCGGGTGTGGTAGCACGTGCCTGTAGTTCTGGCTACTTAGAAGGCTGAGGCAGAAGGATCAATGGAGCCCAGAAGGTTGACACTGGGTGGCCATGAGTGTGCCACTGCAGTCCAACCTGGGCAACAGAGTGAGACTCCAACTCAAAAAAAAAAAAAAGAAAGAAAATATGAATGATGAATGTGGACAATCTTTTATCTCTTTCACTCCTTTTACATGCTACAAACTATTGAATGATTTCAAATAATTGCAAATGCATAAAATATATTTTACATTTCTCTATAATTTTATTTGAAGGACTTCCAGCACATTATGTTACAGACAGCAAGGATGCTTCTGAGTGACACCTAGAAAATTATTTGGAGAAATTCTTTTTATATCTGCACCTGTTGTGTGAAAGACTTTAAAGCATCTGTTATTTTCTCATCCTGTTTCTAATTTACTTTGATTGTTAAGAATCAATTATCTTTCAGAATTAAGGAGAGCAATTTGACCAGCCTAAAATTACATTTCCTAGCGACAAACATCAACGTTGCTATGTAAATTATACCTTGCCTTCTATCATTATAAACAGTTGCCATGGTGTTTCTAAAATAAGAGGCTTTTTTAGTTTGCTTGTTTGTTTTCTCTTTTGTCCAAGCCACTGTTTTATTAGAGTAGTCTAGCCTGTGTTCTAAATAATACATACAATTTTCATGTATAAAATAATCATTGAAACTCTAATTTAAATTTTAAAATCCAATCTTTTAAAAAAAGATTTTTAATTTAAAGATGTAGGATAAATTCAGGGTTAGGTATACAAATATTCATTGTGCAGGTACCCTTGCTGACAAAGTATACTCCCTTCCCCCCCACCCGCAGGAGTTTCCCACTGTTGCCAATCCTTTTCTTTTTTTTTTTTTTTGAGTTGGAGTCTCACTCTGTCACCCAGACTGGAGTACAGTGGCCGCTTTCGGCCACCGCAGCGTCGACCTGCTGGGCTCCGGCGATCCTTCCGCCTCAGCCCTCCAAGTAGCTGGAACTACAGGCGCGTGCTACCACGCCCGGCTAATTTTTTGATTTGTTGTAGAGATGAGGTCTCATCAAGTTGCCCAGGTGGGTCTTGAACCCGTGGGCTCAGGCAATCCACTCACCTCGGCCTCCCAAAGTGCTGGGATTACAGGCTGAGCCATCGAACCTGGCCGCCAATCCTTTTCTTACAGTATTATGATAATTGTTCAAAGTCTGCTTATGAGTGAGAATATGTGGTACTCAGTTCTTTGTTTCTGTGATAGATCACTCAGTATTACAAACTCTAAGTCCATCCAAGTTGCTGCAAAGTTCATAATTTTGTCCTTCTTTGGCTGTGTAATATTCCATTGTGTATATGTACCACATTTTTTTAATCCAGTCTTCTTTTGATGGGCAGCACAGTTGGTTCCATGTTTTTGCTATTGTGAATAATGCTGGAATAAACATGCATGTGCAGTTAAATTTTTCTTAGAGTGATTTTAGTTCCTCCAGGTATTTTCCCAGTAGGGGATTGTGGGGTTGTATGGAAGGTTGATTTTTAGGTCCTTTAGGAATTACCAAACCGTTTTCCACAGAGGTTGTATTAGTTTACACTCCCACCAACAGTGTGGAAGTGTTTCCTTTTCCCCACATTCTCTCCAGCATCTGTTGTTTTTTGGGTTATTGATGATGGCCATCCTGACTGGAGTTAGGTGGTATCTCAATGTAGTTTTAATTTGCATTTCTTTGATGACTAGTGAGGCTGAGCATTTTTTCATATATCTGTTGGCTGTTCGCATGTCTTCTTTTGAGAAATGTCTATTCATATCTTTGTAATGGGGCTGTTTTTTCTTTTTGGTGTATTTGAGTTCCTTGTAGATCCTAGATGTTAGGCCTTTGTCAGATATACAGTTGACAGATTTTTTTTTCCTAGTCTGTGGGCTATCTTTCCACTCTCTAGATGGTTTCTTTGGCTTTGCAGAAGCTCATCAGTCTGATGAGGTCCCACTTGTCTATCTTATCTCTTATGGAATGGGCACTTGGGTTTTGATCAGGAATTGGTTGCCAGCTCTAATGTCCATAAGGGTGTCTCCTACATTTTCTAAGGTTCTTTTTTTCTTTCTTTTTTAAAGTAGGATTTATTGAGAGGATAGAAAAACTTCCACAGTGGGAGGGGACCCAAAGGGGTTGTCCTTCTAAGGTTCTTATAGTTTGAGGTTTTACGTTTAGGTCTTTGATCCATTTAGAGTTGATTTTTGTGTGTGGTGATAGGTAGGGGTGTTGTCTTAAACTTCTGCATGTTGTCAGCCAGTTTTCCCAGCATCATTTACTAAATAGGTTCTCTTCTCCCCAGTGGTTGATGGTGGAGGCTTTGTCAAAGATGAGTTGTCTGAGAAATTGAGGTTTTGCTTCCAGGATCTCTATCCTGTTCCGTTGGTCTATGTGCCTATTCTTGTACCAGTACCAGGCTGTTTTGATTATTGTGGCTTTATAATAAAGTTTAAAGTCTGAGAGTGTGATACCTCTTGCTTTTTTTTTTCTGAGGATTGTTTTGGCTACTCATGGTCATTTATGTTTCTATATGAATTTCTGTATTGTCATTTCCAGGTCTGAGAAGAATGCTACTGGTAATTTAATGGGTATTGCATTAAATCTGTAGATTGCCTTGGGTAGGATGGACATTTTAACAATGTTGATTCTTCCTATCCATGAACATGGAATATTTTTTCATTTGTTTGTGTCTTCTTGGATTTCTTTGAACAGTGTTTTGTAGTTTTTATTATAAAGGTCTTTCACTTCTCTGGTTAGGAAGTTGCCAGGGTATTTCTTTCTTTCTTTCTTTTTTTTTTTTTTTTTTGTGGCTATTGTGACTGGGATTGTGCTTTTTATTTGGGTTTCTGTTTGTTGGTATATATGAATGCGGCTGTCTTTTGCACATTTTATACCCTGAGACTTTGCCAAAGTTCTTTATCAGTGCAAGGAGGTTTTTGACAGATTCTCTTGGGTTTTCAAGGTATAGACTCATGTTATCTGCAAAGAAGGGTAAATTAACTTCCTATTTTCCTATGTGGATACCCATGAATTCCTTCTTTTGTCTGATTGCTATAGCTAGGACTTCCAAAACTATGTTCAACAGGAGGGGCGAGAGTAGGCATCTTTGCCTTGTTCCTGTTTTCAGGGGAAATGGTTCCAAATCTGTCCATTTAACAGTATGCTAAATGTGGGTTTCACATAGATGGCTCTTACTATTTTGAGGTATGTTCCATCTATGCCTAGATGTTTGAGGGTTTTTATCAAGAAGGGGTGCTGGATTTTATCAAAAGTTTTTTCTGTATCTATTGATATAATCATGTGGTTTTTGTTTTTTATATCTGTTGATGTATTTATTTACATTTATGGTCTTGTGGATGTTAAACCAGCCCTGCATCCCATGGATGACATGTACTTGGTCATGGTGGATGATTTTTGAGATGTGTTGTTGGATAGGTTTGCTAGAATGTTGTTGAGAATTTTAGCATCTATGTTCATCAGGGGTATTGACCCATAGTTCTCTTTCTTTGTTGGCTCTTTACCTCGTTTGAGTGTCAATGTGATGTTAGTTTCATAAAATGATTTGGGGAGAGGTCCATCTTTCTCGATTGCTTGGATACTTTCAATAGGATTGGTATCAGTTCCTCCTTGTATGTTTTGTAGAATTCTGCTGGAAGGCCATCTGGTCCAGGGCTCTTTTGGGGGGTGGTTTTCTTATGACATAGTCGATTTCCTGGGTTGTTATTGTTCTATTTAGGTTCTCGATTTCTTCTCGTTTCAACCTGGGGAGGTTGTGTGATGTCAGAAAGTTTTTCATGTCATTTAGGTTTTCAAGTTTATTTCCATACAAGGGTACATAGTAATCTCTGATAATCTTTTGTTTTTCTTCAAAGTCAGTTGTGATTTGATCTTTTGTATTTCTGATTGTGTTAATTTGGGCTTTTTCTCTCTTTGTCTTGGTCAGTCTAGCTAGGGGTCCATCAATCTTGTTTATCCTTTCAAGGAACCAACTTTTTGTTTTGTTGATTTTTTTTGTATTATATTTTTGTCTTCTATGTCCCAAATTTGGGCTTTGGTGATCTAGATTCTTCTGCTGAAATTAGGGTTTTGGTGATCTTGTTTTTCCAGCTTCCTTAGGTGATTTGTTAGGCTATTAACTTGTGATCTTTCCATTTTCTTCACATGTGTTCATAGAGATATGAATTCCCCTCTTAGTACTGTTTTTATGGCATCCCAGAGATTTTGATAAAATGTTTTTTTGTTTTCAGGAATCTATTAATTTCTGTTTTGATTTCTGTGTTGACCCAGGAGTTGTTTAGCATCATGCTGTTTAGTGTCCATGTCTTTGTGGGTTTTGGGGGATCTTTGTGGGTGTCAATATTTATTTTTATTCCACTGTGGTCTGAGATGGTGCATGGTAGTATTATAATCTTATGAAATTGGTTTATGCTTGATTTATGACTGAGGATGTGACCAATCTTAGAGTATGCTCCATGTGATGATGAGTAGAATGCATATTCCATGGTTGTTGGGTGGAATGTTCTGTTCATATCAATTAAGTCCATTTGGTCAAGCATCACGTTTAGGTTCTGGATCTTCTCTTGATTTTTGTCTTGATGATCTGTCTACGGTTGTTAGTGGAGTATTTAAGTTCCCAGCTATGATGGTGTTAGAGTCAATATCTTTTTTTAGTTTACCTAGAAGCTGCTTTATGAAAGTTGGTGCTTCTTTGTTGGGTGCATATATGTTTAGGATGGATATTTCTTGTTGATGGATTGAAACTTTTATCATTACATAGTGACCATCCGTATTTTTTTTAATTTTCGATAGCTTAAAGGGTATTTTGTCTGATATTAAATTAAGATTGCAACTCCTGCTTTCCTTTGTGTTCTGTTAGCCTGAGAATTTGTTTTCCATCCTCTTACTTTGAGCTATGAGTGTCCTTTCTGGTGAGATGAGTCTCCTGGAGACAACATATTGTTGCATCATGATATTTTATTCAATTTACCATTCTATATCTTTTCAGTAGTGCATTTAGTCCATTCACATTCAGGCTAATTATTGAGATGTGAGAGTTTATCCCTGTCATGAGGTTCTTATAGAGTTTGTTGTTGCTGCTGTTTGTTTATTTGTTGTCTTTCTTTTGATTTTTGGGTTGATTTATGTGTGTTTTCAATCTTTTCCCTGCATTCTTGGTAAGGGCATGGTTGTTCTTTTTTTTCTTTCTTCTGTGTTTAATACTTTCTTAAGCGTTTTTTGTAGAGCTGGTCTGGAGGTGGTGTAAACTCTTCAGGATTGAATGTCTGGAAAGGGTTTTAATTCTCCATCACTGATGAAATTTAGTTTAGCGGAATAGGTATTTATTGATTGAAATTGTTTATCTTTGAGAATTTTGAAGATTGGACTCCAATTTCTCCTAGCCTGACGTGTTTCTGTAGATAAGTCTGCTGCTATTCAAATTGGTCTTCCCCAGTAGGTAGTCTGACCTTTCTCTCTTGCTGCCTTTAGGATTTTTTCTTTTACATCTACTTTGTGGAAGCAAATTGCTTGTGTCTAGGAGTTGGTCTTCTCACTTGTTGTCTTGCAGGGGTTCTCTGAATCCCTTGTGTTTGAATTGTCATGTCTGATGAGATGAAGGAAGTTTTTTTGGATAATTTTGTGGAATGTTTGTTCCGGGGTGGTCTCTGTCTCTCTATCACCTCAAGGATTCCAATTAATCTTAGATTTGGTCTCTTGATATAATTGCTCATCTCTTAGAAGCTTTGTTCTGTCTTTTAAAGCTTTTTTTCTATGTTTTTAACAGTTTGGTTTAGTTCCATATTTTGGTCCTCAAGCTCTGAGATTCTTTCTTCTACTTGGTTAATTCTGCTTTCCATGCTTATCAGTTTGTTATTTATTTCATTCACTGAAATCTTTATTTCTGTTATCTCAACAGTAATAAACTCCTTCATTCTTCCCTCTTGTCTCTCCTCATTTCTATTTATTCTCTCTACTAATATCTTGATATCTGGATTTGTGGTTTGAGACCAGTCATTCTGGAGGCTCTTCACTGTTTGAGTTTCAAAGTCTGTATTCTCAGTTGTTGTCCTCCCAGGGTTCTATATGAGACCCATATTCTTCCTTTGGTTTTTCTTCATTTGTGTAGATTTTCCTCCCCCCTTTTTATCTCTTCTTTAATTCTGTTGTTCAGTGATAGGAAGGATAGCTTTTTATTTTTATATTTATTTATTTATTTTTTAGTTGGAGTCACACTCTGTTGCCCAGACTAGAGTGCAATGCACACTCACAGCCACCCCAGCATTGACCTGCTGGGCTCCAGCGATTCTTCCACCTCAGTTTTCCAAGTAGCCGGAACTATAGGTTTGCACTACCACACCCGGCTAATATTTTATTTTATTGTAGAGATAAGGTCTTGCCAAGTTGCCTGGGCTGGTCTTGAACCCACAGACTCAGGCAATCCACTCACCTTGGCCTCCTAAAGTGCTGGGATTACAGGCTGAGCCACCAAGCCTGGCCAGGAAGGATAACTTTCACTTCTGTTTCTCAATCTCCTATTCTCAATCTCCTATTCTCAGTCTCCTATTCTTCCTTATGTAGATCCTCTGACTTTGTTCAATTTTGAAGCTGGACTGGGTGTGAAGGGCTGTGCTTTTTGCAGTTTTGAGATTTAATTAAGGGGGAAACTGTGATTCAGAAGGTATCTGCAGATCCCAGTATCCACTGACAGGTGTCTGGGCCCCCTGGAACCCACTTCCCACTGCCTTTCAATCTGTCCATGAAGTGGGGGTATATGTTTGCCCCTGAAAGCAAAATGAGATAAGAAAAAGGAAAAGAATGGAAAAAGGAAGGAGAAAGATGAAAAGATGGTGGAGAAAGAGAAGAAGAAGAGGAAAAACAGACAGGCATGCCAACTAGTGAATAAATAAACAAAAAAAGAGTAAAAAAAAAACTAAAAACAGACAGACAATCATACAAACAAAACTCCCCTATTGATGTACTCACCCTCAAAAATACCCATACACAAACAGAATATCTAAAAACAATCATTAAAATCATTAACATTAAAATAACAGAAACAAAGCAAGTACAAAAACATAAACAAAAACAGAAAGAGAGAGGAAAAAACTAAAAACTAAAACTAAAACAAACAAACAAACATAAAAACCTTGCTCTGTGGCCATTTCTGTAACTCCAGGTTCCTTTCGGCTGCCCCACTGCTGTGTTAAGAAGCAGCTCCAGCCTTCAACTCATCCCCTCTGCTCTCAGCACAGGCTGATAGGGTTGCTCTCAGCATGGGTCAGATGTCCCACAGACTACTGTGGGAGGAGGATGGATCAGATCCAGCCTTACCTGACTTGTCTGCTGCTGCCACTGCTCTCAAGTCTCCCACTGACATCTGACATGTCTATGTCCATTCCAGTGTGGAGGAGGGATGTCTGTCTGGAGTCTGATGAGGAGATAGCCTGTGAGTCCCAGGTTGGAGGCTAGACAGAGCTTGGCAGGGCAATGTGGGGTCTCTACCTGGTCTGAGACAGAGAAGATGGCACTAGTCAATGTCTCCTCACTGGCGATGAGGCTCCATTCCAGATTTCCACACCCTACCTTCTTCACAGTTCCTGCTGCTTGTACCCAGTCTGCTGCTGCAGGTGATGATGTGGACCAGCTGCCAGGTGATGAGCAGCAGTTGTTCTCTGCTGCCTTCTCTCAAGAGAGCCAAGAACGGCAGACAATCCTGTATGCCAGGGGCTCCAATTTCAGAGTGGTGGTGGGCTGCAGTCACCTCTGGAGGAGAGCCCTGGGTACATGAACCTGAGTATCCCCTCAAACAAACTTTCATTCACCCACTGGCACACACCCACTCATGCAGAGAGTCTTTACAGACACTTGCTTTTGTGGAGACTCTCACACTCTGACCTGTTCTGTCATCATCTTGCCTAAAAATCCTTTTTTTTTTTGTCAGAGTCTCACTCTCGCCCAGGCTAGAATGCAGTGCCATGCTCATGACTACTGCAGCCTCAACCTGCTGGTATCAGGCAATCCTTCCATCTCAGCCTTCCAAGTAGCCGGAACCACAGGCACGTGCCACCACACCCAGATAATTTTTTAATTTATTTATTATAAAGACAAGGTCTCGCCATGTTGCTTAGGCTGCTCTCGGACTCCTGGGCTCAGGCAATCCTCTCACCTCAGCCTCCCAAGTAGCCGGAACCACAGGCACGTGCCACCACACCCAGATAATTTTTTAATTTATTTATTATAAAGACAAGGTCTCGCCATGTTGCTTAGGCTGCTCTCGAACTCCTGGGCTCAGGCAATCCTCTCACCTCAGCCTCCCAAAGTACTGGGATTACAAGTTTGTGCCACTGTGCCTGGCCTGAAATGAGAGTTTTACCATTAATGTCTGGGGGTGGGGGGTAAAAAAAAACACAGGACACTAAGGGATCATGCTTATCCTAGTGTCTCATAGAAGACAAGACATATTTAATTCATCTTATGAACTACAGAATAGATTGTGGTCCAGACACCAAGCATATGGTTTTTTACAAAAACCTAATAGAAATAGCATGACCTCTCTATTTGTTCTCAGAGTTGTAAAAGCAGGCAGACATTTGTTTAGTTAGTTGACTCACCCTGGCTTTACTTCTGGTTAATGCTTCATGTTAATAGGGGAGAAATCACTTGATCTTTTCTCCTAATCCCATTGCCTGCCTGACTTGCTCAGCCTGGGATTACCAGATACCAGGTGATTTATGTGGAGATGATTTTCTCACCTTTAAACTCTAAGCGGAGTATAGAATCCCTTGATATCTGTGTCTATTTTATATCAGTCACTGAAAAATTTTTAAAGTTTTTATTTATTTTATTTGGTTTTTTTAATCAATTAATTTTTTTTTAGTCAGAGTCTCTGTCACCCAGGCCAGAGTGCAGTGGCATGCCGCTCACAGCCACTGCAGTCTTGATCTACTTTGCTCACAGGATCCTTCTACCTCAGCCTTCCAGGTAGCTGGAACCACAGGCATACATCACCGCACCCAGCTAATTTTTTAAAAGTATTTATTGTAGAGATGAAATCTCGCTATGTTGTTTAAGCTGGTCTCAAACCCCTGAGCTCAGACAATCCTCTCGCCTCTGCCTCACAACGTGCTGGGATTAAAGGCTTGAGCCACAGCAGCCAGCCTAAGTTTTTATTTATTATTAAGGCAACTTTGCCAAAAAAAAGTACCCTAAGCACAACTATTCACGTTTCTTTATAGCCTCTTCTGATCTCTAACATATACATGCAGTTTTAATTGTTATGGTCGTAGTAACTGATCTTTTGTCTTAGGATTTTTACCTAAAAGCACAATGCATTAACAGTCTCTTGACATACTTAAATCATGCTACAAAAAAGATACCTGTTCATGCATGTTTATTGCAGCACTATTTATAATAACAAAAACATGGGACCAACCAGGCTGCCCATCGAAACTGGACTGGATAAAAAAGTGTGGTACATATACATGATGGAATATTATACAGTCATAAAGAGGAACAAAATTATGGACTTTGCAGCAACTTGGATGGATTTAAACTCTATAATACTCAGTAATTTATCACAGAAACAAAGAACTGAGTACCATATGTTCTCACTCATAAGCAGAACCTGAACATTTACCCTAATACTGTTATAGTCAAACTGCAAGAAGAGAGAACTGCCAGCACACCAGGTTTGAATTTTGAGTCCTTTAATAGCACGTAGTTAAGAGTAGGCTCATGCCAAGAAAGCTCTCGACACTGAGTGGAATCAGCAAGACACTTATACAGGCAAAATCCACAAGTGGGCTACATAGCAGGGGGTGAGGGTACAAGGAACTAAAGACAAAAGGAACAATCTCTTGGGTTTTAGTGAACAAGGCATACAATTACATGGAACTTGTGGCTAGGGAGTTTTCAAATGGTCAGCAAGAATGGCCAGTATGAACAGCTCAGGGGAACAAGGTTGTGGGTCTGTGTTCATGGGAACATTACAACAATCACACGTACACACTGAGGGGGGTCATTTTTAGGTTAGGCAGACAGCGAAGATGGAGGATTTTTAAATGGAGTTACTTGTGTCAAGCAAGCTATTGCAATTGTTTTACATATTTCATTAGCAATTTCATTCCCCCCTTTTAGTTGTACATGAGTCAATTTGTTGACTCATCAGTCATGGGTATAGAATTATAATAGGTTTTTACATGCATAAATTTTATGGAATTGATTCGTTATTTGATCAAATTGATAAACCAATTGAATATACAAGACTCTACAAGCAAACCAGGGAAAAAGAGGATAAGTGGATCAACCAAACTGGTGATGAGAGTTGTTAACCAGGAGTTCCAGTTAAACAAGGATTGAAACCAAGATTTTTTTCTCTTGACTTGGGTGTGATGAATCTAGGCCAGTATCTCGTTGACTTTGAGCACTGTTGGAGTGGTGATGATGACGATAAAGGGTTCCTTCCAGGCAGGAATTAGTCCTTCTTTCTGAAATTTCTTTACAGAAACCAGATCTCCAGGCTGGAACGGGTGACAAGGCATGGAAGACAGAGTGGACAAAACAGCACAGACACCAAAGTGGACAGTGGTCTGAACCTGCTGGAGGGGCTGAAGATACTTTAACAGAGACTGATTAGTTTTTTTTTTTTTTAGGATGGGATCCTGCAATCAAGGTAACAGAGGAGGGAGTCTTCCAAACATGATTTCATATGGGGTAAACCCAGGCTTATGTGGGATGTATTGGGTCTGAAGGAGAGCCAAAGGCAAAAGGCTTACCCATTTTTCACTATTATTAATTTGGTTAAGGTAGATTTTAGAGTTTGGTTTATGCATTCTACCTGTTCAGAACTCTGTGGTCGGTAAGCACAATGTAATTTCCAGTTAATGTTTAGAGCTTTACTACCCAGCTGCACTATGGATGAGGTAAAGGCAGGATTATTATTAGAGCAAATAGAGAGGGGGAGTCCAAACCTAGGGATAATTTTATTTAACAAGAACCTTGTAACTGTAGGTGCGGTTTTATTTTTGGTGGCAAAGGCTTCTATCCATTCAGAAAAAGTATTAATAAACACCAGGAGATAGCCATACCCTGCATGGGGAGGTTTTATTTCAGTGAAATCTATTTCCCATTTTTCTCTGGGATTTAAAATAATTTTAGAGTCCTGATTCACCATCCTGTAGAGTTTTTATGAACTCCCACTAGGTTCACCTGTTCCTCCTCCTCTTGGTTATAGGTGGGCTGTTTTGGGAGAGAAGGAACTGGACTTGTTTTTTATAATCTTACCTGCCACAGTAAGAAGACATTGTTCCTTGTAGATCATGGCATGCACATGAAGTGTAGCAAAAGCATACTGGCTGTCAGTGAAAATGTTTACCCACTTTCCTGTTTCCCAACACAGGGCCTGAGTTAAAGCAATTAACTTAGCTTTTTGAGCCAAGGTATCTTGAGGCAATGCCTGTGACCAGATTACATCATGAGCCTTGGTTACAGCTACCAGCCTTACAGACTCCCTCTATTACCAGGCTGCTACCATCTGTGAACAAGTTAGTATCAGCCTGACTTAAGGGAGTGTACCGAAGATCAGGTTAACTAGCCTGGGAGATGCCCAATATGTTTTTATAGTTATGAACTGGTGTTTCTGGATTATTATCGGGCAACAGGGTAGTCGAGATTGGGACATTGAGTAGAAGAGAAAGTTAGTCTAGGTTGGTCAAGTAAGAGGCTTTGATACTGGGTGATGCAAGTGTTTGACATCCAGTGACCAAAGGCTCCTCGGAGCAGAGTATCAACAGCATGGGGAACAGTTAAAGCCAGTTTCTGGCCGAAAGCCAATTTATCTGCTTTCTTAACTAGTATGACTGTGGCTGCAATGACCCGGAAACAATAAGGTCAGCCAGAAGCCACTGGGTCGTTTTTTTGACAAGTAAGCCACCAGTCTTCTTCAGGGTTCTAAGGTCTGAGTGAGAGACACCTTTTGCAATTCCTCGTTGTTCATGAATGAACGAGTGGAAAAGCTTGGTAACATCTGGGAGGGCTAGAACCGGGGCTTAGGTTTGAGCCATTTTTAACTACTGGAATGCTTGTTTCTTAGTAGCAGTCCATTTCAGGGGCTGATTTCCTGCAGTGGCTGTGTACAAGGACTCGGCAATTTCAGCAAATCCTGGGATCCACAGCTGGCTATACCCTGCTGCCCCCAGGAATTCCCATACCTGTTTCTTTGTGGTTGGTATGGGAATTTAAAGAATGGATTCTTTCTAGGCTGAGGTCAGGGCTTGTTTACCCTTTTTTAGCCAGTATCCAGGTAGGAAACTTCAGTTGAGCAGAGCTGTGCCTTTTTCACTGTCACACGTTAGCCCAAGTCTTGGAGGAGCTATAGCAGAGTCTTAGTACCTTTTAAACAAGTATCCAAGTCTGTAACTGCAAGCAAGAGATTATCTACATACTGGAGTAAAGTACATTTATGGTATAAGGCACAGAACCCTGACAAGTTCTGTTGCCAGGCTTCCTCGAAACGGCTTTGGGAGTTCTTTTTTTTTTTTTTTTTTTTGAGTTGGAGTCTCACTCTGTTGCCCAGACTGGAGTGCAGTGGCCGCTCCCAGCCATCACAGCCTCGACCTGCTGGGCTCCAGTGATCCTTCCGCCTCAGCCTTCCAAATAGCCGGAATTACAGGCATGCACTACCACGCCTGGCTGATTTTTTGATTTATTGTAGAGATGAGGTCTCGCTGCCCAGGCGGGAGTTCTTGAAACCCTGTGGTAACTGGGTCCAAGTTAGCTGGCTGGTATCCCCCTAATCAGGACTATTCATTCAAAGCAAAAATAGGTTGACATGACTGGAGGGTCACCAGTAGAGGGCAGGACCAGAACTGACTTTGGGTCCTCTGTCTTTGGGTGGCAAGGGCAATTTTTTTACCCAGTTCTTTATAATATGCACATTGATTCTTGGCTAGCTGGATGCATTCAGTTTCCTTTTGTCCTTTTTTAGTTTCTCTTTTTGTTTTATGTGCTGGTCTCGAGCCAGATTGGGAGGCCTGAATGGCAACAACAAATACTTTTGTTTGCTGTTTTGTTGCTCTGTTCATTTTCTTGTCTTCCTGTTTCTGTTTCTCAGCATTTTGATTATTAAAATCCTTCTGAGCTATCTCAAACAGTTGAGAAATGTTTATTCCTGTGAAATCTTCAAGCCTCTGTAACTTTCTCCAGATGTCAGGAGCTGCCTGATCCACCAAAGTCAAATTGATAGCCCGAGCATTCTCGGGTGCCAAGGGGTCAAATGGGGTATAAGTATGGAATGTCTTTTGGAAACATTCAAGAAACACCCCCAGTGACTGACTCCTTGGGACCCTGAATAATTTCGGTAGTTTTGGAAAGATGAATAGGTTTTCAGGCTACTCCCTTCAAACCAGCTAATAAAGTCCAGTAGTAAGTTTTTAATGTTCTAGATCCTGCTGAAGTGTTAGGATCCCAATTTGGGCAAGAGGAGGGAAAAATTTCCTCTAACATTCCCTGACTTTTTTCCTTTGTTCCAACTGCTGAGGCCAGGACAGACTTTTTAGCCTCAACTATAATGTGTTCTGGCTTTTCAAGTATATAATGTTAAAAGCAGTGCTGGCAATCATCCCAGGTGGGACGATGAGTGCGCATGATTGATTTTACCAGGGAGGTTAAAATCTATGGTTTGGATTTTGGCAAGATATTATTCTCTTGAGAAACAGGTAAAACAAGTTTTTCTTGAAGGGTTAATCGGGGGCCTTTGTATATAGCACCCTGTTGTTTTCAAGTTAGAAGTTCTGTCTCTGTATAGTGTGGTTTACAGGAAGGGGCCTGAGTTTTAAGAGAACATATTTTTAACTATGGAGGGGGGTTTTGAACTAAATTTAACCATTGGTTGATATAGGGAAACTGATCCAGGTGACCAGCAGTCCCTGTGATGACTTTCAAACAGACTTAGTAACAAGAACATTCAAAGACCCTGTAAAGGGTTAACCAACATTAAATGCAGGCCATTCTATTTTAAAGAGGGTTCAGAGCCCACCTTTTGAAAGGTGGACACCATAGTCCTCAGCAAATACAACAGAGAAATTTTTCAATATACAGTCCAGAGGACTGACAGGTTGTAAATTCTGGGAACCCATAACAAACAATGAGCAAGCAACAAGCAAACAGTTAAAATGCACAGTCAAAACATAATGACAGACAGGGCACATCTGGACCAAGTCAGAAGAGTTATGGATCCCTGGAACAACCTCAGAGCAGAAAACCAGAGGACTCTATTCAGCCAACATCTTGGCCTAATGAACAGTGTCCAAAGAGCGACGTCGTCAGGCCGTGACTCCCTTAAACAGAATTGTTGCGCACAAACAGAACAAAACAGATTCTTACCGATAAATAGAACAAATTCTTACCTCCTAGGAGAACACAAACAGACTCAGGAATTTTTGAGGTAGGAGAAAATCAGCAGTGGTTCCTTCTCCCTCCAAGCCAGATGAGAGGTTATGGGGCCCTGAAATAATTCAGGGGGCGCCTCCCCTGTAACTTCTCCATCAAGCTGGGGAGAGCTGCAGTGAGTCTACCTCCCAAGGTTGGTGACATCTCACTGGGACCTCCAAATGTTATAATTGAACTTAGAGAAAGGAGAATTACCAGCACACCAGGTTCAATTTTGAGTCCTTTAATAGCATGTGGTCAAGAGTAGGCTCATGCCAAGAAAACTCTCAACACTGAGTAGAATCAGTAAGTAGCTTATAAAGGCAAAATTTGCAAGTGGGCTACATAGCAGGGGTAAGGGTACAAGGAACTAAAAACAAAAGGAACAATCTCTTGGATTTTAGTTAATAAAACATACAATTACATGGAACTTGTGTCTAGGGAGTTTTCAAATGGTCAGCAAGAATGGTCAGTGTGAACAGCTCAGGGGAACAAGGCTGTGGGTCTGTGGTCATGGAAACATTACAACAATGCACGTACACACTGTGGGGGTCATTTTTAGGTCAGACAGACAGCTAAGATGGAGGATTTTAACAAAATAGAGTTACTTATGTCAAGCAAGCTATTGCAATTATTTTACATATTTCATTAGCTGTTTCAATACTATAAAAAAGGGATTGGCAGTAGCTGGAAACTGCCAGGAGTAAGGGCAGGACACATATTATCATTAAGAGTACCTGATCTCAAATCAGGCAAAGTGGAGACCAAAGGGAGACCCAAACTTTATCTGTACAATGATCACTTGTATACTTAATCCTGAATTATACCCCACATCTTTAAAATAAAATTAAAGATAAATAAATAAAAGAGTCTCTTAAAAAATCATCTTTCAGGTCTTTTTACAGAATGAACTTATGTACGCCTACTGTTGTATTCTCAAGGATATATGTAAACACAAATGAATGCCTGAGTTTGGTTTTTGCAAAAAACAGTACTCTACTTCCAAAAACTTTTATGTATAGTCTTTCATGGAAAATACTTATTGTTTAACCAGTTTGGGGAGCATAAATCATTAAATGAATCATGTCTGTACATTGTAATGAATGAAAAGCATATAAATGTAACCATCTTTGAACTTTATAGAAAGCTTACGTTTGGAGGCTCTTCTTAGTTCTCTCCTCATCTCAAGTCTCTGTGTGTGTACACACACATGAAAGTGCACACACATGTATGTGTATAAGTGTGATAACACATTGTAAAGAACAGAAATTACATTAAAAAATGAAAATAGAGAGAAAATTGATGCATTTTATAGTATATAAGTTATATCTTAGTGAAGGTGATTTTTTAAAATGTTAGCTCCAGGGCAACTCCTTCGGGTCCCCTCCTGCTCTGGGAGATTTTCTGTCCTCTCAATAAATACTACTTTAAAAAAAAAATGTTGACACCAAACTAATATTTTTTCTCTATCCTTAGGCACTGTTAAGGTGAAATTGTGTCCCCTCAAAAGATATCCTGAAGTCCTATCCCCAGTATCTCAGAATGTGACTTTACTTAGAAACAGAGTCATTGCAGATGTCATCAAGTCAAGATGAGATCACATTGGATTAGGGTGGACCCTAGTCCAGTGACAGTTATCATAATAGGAAGAGGAAATCTGGACGCAGAGAAAACAAAAAACACAGGAAGAACACCACATTATGACGGAGGCAGAGACCGGAGCCATGCTTCCACAAAACCAGGAATGCCAAGGGTTGCCCACAACTACTTTCTCAGACACATGAGAATACAATGAAAAACCCACTGTCTGCAAACCAAGAACAGTGCCCTCACCAGACACCAGATCTGCTGGCCCCTTAACCCAACACTGTGGGAAATAAATGTTGTTGAAGGTCCTCCCACCCCTCAAAAATAAGGATCTTCCTCTAGAATCTTCAGAGCGAGCAAGATATTTGGATTTTGGACTTCTTGTCTCCAGAACTATGAGGGAATACATTTGCTATTTAAAGACACCCATTCTGTGACAATATGCTGCAGGGCCTAGGATACTAATACAAGCCCTTAGAATTATCTTTGTAATCTGCTCTTGCCTGGTGGAGATCTTTTATAGTGATATACAAAGTCAATAAGCTAGAGATGTGAAAAACTTCCTCTTCATCCTGCACATCCTTGGTAGAGTTCTCATGGAACCAGCCTTCTGCCATTAATCCAGCATCCAACCTAGTCTCACACATTACCTTTTGTGTGCTGTCTGGTTCCCGTTTAGTGGATCTCAGTGCCCGGGGTTTCTCTCAGACACCCAGCTTCATAAACATCCCAAGCATACTGCTTGTAGCATGTGTCTTTCTTTGTGTGTAGAATGGGCCATAATATTTCAAATAGTAATGTATATTCTTTACTCTCTAGATCATCATCATTTTTTGTTTGTTTGTTTCTTCCAGAAGAGATTTTTCCACAAGTGATAATTAGTTCTCAATCTCCCATTACTTTGGGAAAATGGGGGTGGGTGGAGGGAAAGGACATCACTATGCAATGTTAGGAATGAAAGTAAATTTCGGTTTGTAAGTCCAAAAGCTGTTTATGTTTCATGAAGCAAAAAATATTAAGAATATAGATAAAATTAGCCAGCAGAGGACCAGACAGGTAGAGACTGAGAGCTTGACAACCTCTCCTCCCATAACAACCCTGGTAGCATTCATATTCCCTCCCCAGGAGTATAAACTCCAAAAGAAAAAAGGATCAAGTAGAAACCAACCTAAACATAAATGTATTTTAAACATGAATTGAGATATAATTGAGGTCGGGCATAGTGGCTCATGATTGTAATCCCAGCATCTTGGGAAGCAGAGGTGAAAGAATTGCCTGAGCCCATGGGTTCAAGACCAGCCTGGGCAACATGGCAAGACCTCGACTCTACAATAAATCAAAAAATCATCTAGGTGCACACCTGTAGTTCCAGCTACTTGGAAGGATGAAACAGGAGCATTGCCTGAGCCCAGCAGGTCGAGGCTGTGGTGGCTGTGAGTGTGTTATTGCACTGTAGCCTGGGTGACAGAGTGAGACTCAGATTCAAAAAAAAAAAAAGAGAAAGATATAATTAAATTTGATTGTTTGCCTTAAATTAGCAAGACTGCTTTCTGATGGGGACTCAAGATCGTAAATTAAGATGGAATTGTAGAAAATTTTATTTTATACACACCTGCACTTGCAGGACTCTGAGAGTGAGTGCCTGCCTCCTTAAATCATGGTGCCTCACTCCCTTCACCCTAGCCCCAGACCTGTTCTTTATTTGGTGCTTTGAGGATACCTTTAAACATTCTCCTGAACTTTGGCTTTCTCTGGGGGAGGTCCAGCTACTTCTGATATTATTCTAGCTAATGCTAAGATCACTACATGACTCCTACTTTGTTAAGTCTTTTGGGGTCCCAGGCATCCTCCCAATTTGTAAGACTATTTTTCAAGACTGTTATATCTGAATAGCAGTGTTTTTCATATGTCCCTTTGACTTGTAACATCACTGCCTTTCTTCCTGACAGGTCCCTCTTCTTCCTCACATTCTGAAAACTCCTAGTACCCTCTGCCAAATCTGTATAGAAAGTTCAACCTGAGCCCAGATGAAAACTGAATCTCTATAGCTATGAGGACTGACAACAGAAATCTCTCTTACATCCTGACGATACGTAATATGCTACCTTTCTTCTCTAGCAACAAGTGTACTTAAAGGGGATAGTTTCTTCATAAAAGACACACCCTCTCTGAAACTAGATACTAACCTTGTAACTAACTTTGAATCATCCCCTAATTAGGTAAGAGCTCACCTTGCAACATAACTGCAGGAGTCCAGCTCCTGCAAGTTTCAGAGGTTCCTGGAGGTGAGATGGAGTAGGCAACTAGGGAGAAGAAAGAAAGGGACTGGGGAGAAAGAAAGGGACTGGACTACTGTTCAGGATGAGCAGAAGCCATTTATTGAAGGTTTACAGTGGACTTTTATCCCCAAATTCTGCAAAGTCATTCTCACATGTCTTTCACATGAACGCAATGCCAGGTGCATGAGGGGCGTCCCCCACCCACCAGATGTTCCTTCAGGCATGAGGAAGAACAAACCCTAAATTGTCTTTCTGCTCCTCATGCTTGGTTAATGTTTCTCAAAGGCAATGAAACAATATCTTCCTAAAGCACAATGTTTCTATAATCGATAACCTAAAAAATCCATTACAAGCACTAACCTTAATCTATGACTAACATATCCTATAAACCTTTTTCATTCTATGCTAATTTATACTAATACCAAGCTAAACAATCCTATTGAAACTTAAATGATCACTCTTACAACCTGAGGCGGCCTAACCCAGAATGTTTGGAATGTGGCCTGGTCCAAAGTTCGGGGTGGGCCCAACCTGAAGTAGGCTGGCCGCATTCTTTTAACAAAATGGCTACCTAAAAACTTATCTCTATAACCTATTTTCCAAAACTTATATTGCTATAATCTTAAGATCACATACAAAAAGCTTGTGGCCAACACTAAGTCTCCTCGATGTGAAAGTTTGAACTGTAAGTAGTATGAAAACCAAAACTGCAGTCTGTGGAAAAATGGGAACAATGAGCTTCTGAAGTTAGTTTGTGTTCGTCCTGGTCTCAGAGTTATATGCTTGAGCTTGCAGGAATTTTTTTCTGGCTATAGTGCTAGGCAGAAAAGGGAGAGGAAATGGGGTCAAGAGCTCCCGCACGCATCCTAGTGGTCTTGGGGTCAATGGCACTTCCTGATCCCTAACGCTCGGTGGGCCTCCGTGGGCGGCTCCCAACATATAACTTTAAAGATTCTATTTTGAAAATGCTCTCTGGTGGGTGAGACTAGTATGGTTTCCATGATAACAAGCAGTCATAGCAGTCATGGGATATTCAGTAGCATGAACCCAGAGACTTAACAGACTCTACAGTTGGGTTCATTTCATCACACAAACCTGACAAAATAGCCTATGATAACTTTTCTCCTGTCTTTTCTGCTTCCCTTCAAATTACTCACAATGTAATCATTAAGAGAAAAGTGGTGGTTGTTCCAACTCCTGTTATCATGCTGTCTGCGTTGTGAGCCATTGTAGTGGCAAAATATTTTGGGAGAGTATATAGGACAAAGGTTCAGATGCTAGGCAATGATGGGAGATTAGTAATTAGTATGTCCACTCTCCAACAGCATAGAATACTTTATATCTAAAAGGAGGATTACTGAACCAAAATCCCAAACACCCTATGAAAATTCAGTAGAAAGAAACACATAAATTGTGACTGTTTTTCCCTACCTCTAAGTGTAGAAAATTTTTTAAATTATTATTATTTTTTTTTTGAGTTGGAGTCTCACTCTGTCACTCAGGCTAGAGTACAGCAGCACACTCATGACCACCAAAGTCTTGACCTGCTAGACTCAGGGTGATCCTTCTATCTCAGCCTTCCAAGTAGCTGGAACAACAGGCACACACCACCACATCTGGCTAATTTCTTTATTTATTGTAGAGATGAGGTCTAGCCAAGTTGCCTAGGCTGGTCTCGAACCCCTGGGCTCAGGCAATTCTCTTGCCTCCACCTCTCAAAGTGCTGTGATTACAGGCAGAAACCACCATGCCCGGCCTAAGAGTAGCAATTTAAAACTCTAGAAATCTTTTAAACAACAGTAAGAAGATTCCTTGGCCTCAGACATAGACCACATAAGATAAGATGCTTGAAATCTTAAGAAATATCAGGGCAAAATTGAAATCCAAATTCTCAGTTTACACAGAAAAATTGCTGAAACTTTTGCAAGTATTTGAAACTTCAAGTTATCTGTGACTCCACTTATACTGAGTCACATGGTAGCTCATTACAGCTCTTTTCTGTTTCTTCCCTTGTGTTGCTCTATCCTAGGTTTGGTGGATCATACCAGGAGTACAAAAAAAATGTGTACACATTTTAAGAGATGTTCACTGTAATCAGAAATGTATGGATGCTGGTAGTAAACACTTTGACCCCCTCTTGTAATTGCAAAAGTCAAACGTGACTTTTGTTCATCTTAGTATTACAATTTTAACATAGTTTTTTCCTTTCTTAAAATGTATATACATTTTTTTTTGTCACCTTCTACATTTCCCTCTCTCTGCCACTCAGGAATTTCACACTTGAATTTCAGCAAGTGGAAATGACATAAATAAACACCCATCAGAAATTATGTGGTGGATAAAGGTTTTGCATGAGAACATTTAAAATCATGGAAGGGACCAGTGGCAGACCCTCTGGGTCCCATATTATATTCCCTTCACCCATCTCTGTTTGCAGACACAGTTGTGCTGAACAGTTCCATATGAGCTCAGACACACCTAGCAGTGACAGTGCCCTTAAGTATACATGCGCATCTTGTACATTCTGCCCCAGCACATTCTCCAGTGCCACAGGAACCTGCTAGACCTGCAGACAAGTACAGTCCGTGACAACCCTCATGCAAATGGGGATCGGTATGGGTGATGATCTGGCCTCCTGTCCTTCAGATGGACCATTCTACATCTGACTCATACTACAGATAATTCTGTAGTTGCTCAGGAAGCCCTGGCTGACTAGAGCCCCTGATAGCCCCAGCAACAACCTAGATAATGTAATCTTTTACTCCTCTAATTCACTCTTCTCCACCCCTCCTGTGATCCCTACCATCTCTCAATTCCTTGGCTCAGTCTCTGCTTTCTTTCATTTTCTTTTC
>NW_007258886.1:202816-206870 GCF_000164805.1 Carlito syrichta | reverse complement strand
TTTTTTTTTTTTTTTTTTTTTTTTTTTGGAGTTAGAGTCTCTGTCACCCAGGCTAGAGTGCAGTGGCATGTTCATGGCCACTGCAGCCTCAACATGCTGGGCTCAGGTCATCCTTTTGTCTCAGCCTTCCAAAAAGCTGGAATTATAGTCGCATGCTACCACACCCAGCTAATTTTTTGATTTATTGTAGAGACGAGGCCTTGCCAAGTTGCCCAGGCTGGTCTTGAACCCCTGGGCTCAGGCAATCCTCTTGCCTCAGTCCCCCAAAGTTCTGGGATTACAGACTTGAGCCACTGCTCCCTGCCAGCTTCTGGTTTCAAGTGAACTCAATCTGTGTTTCTTAGTAGACAAGGAAAAAACAAAGTATTCTGAGGTCCATTTTTCCTCTTAGTCACTTAAGAAGA
The DNA here is from genome assembly GCF_000164805.1 of Carlito syrichta. NCBI lineage: Eukaryota > Metazoa > Chordata > Mammalia > Primates > Tarsiidae > Carlito > Carlito syrichta. The sequence goes on along the minus strand of NW_007258886.1, from coordinate 206,466 downwards.
GTATACTTAGTCCCTCCTAACCTTTTATTTGGGTAAGTGGGATGACATCTATTCCTATTTTTCATCTCTTCCTTGCTCAATATACTGTTGTCATGCTGGCATTCTTTCTGTTTCTCAAACAAACCAGCCTATTCCTATTTGAGAGAGTGTGCAATAGTTGTTCCTTCTGCTTAAAGCACTTTCCTTCTATGGCTTCATGTAGATGGCAGCTTCTTGTCATTCAAATCTCAATTCAGTTGTCACTTCCTCAAAGAGCTATATCTTGACCATTAAAACTAGCCACCATACACACATCCCTATCACTCTAGCATATCACTTTGATTTATTTTCTTCACAGCAGGTATGAATTTATCCAGTTCATTTGTTTATTGGGCATCTATTTCTTCCTCTGTTACAGCCTAAGGTCCAAGTACAAGTAGGTACACGAAATACATTTGCTGTTTAATACATTTCCCTTTACCAGTAAGACCTCATCTCTACAAAAAATAAAATACAGTAAATTAGCCAAGTGTGGTAGCATGTGCCTATAGTCCCAGCTACTTGGGAGACTGAGATGGGAGGATCACTTGAGCTCAGATCTGGGCTACATAGCTAGATCCTGCCTTAAAAAAAAAAAAAAAGACTTTGCCACCTTATCAGAGAAACAAAAGTGCTTCTCAGAGCAAAGAAGAAGATACATTACCTTTAAGAAATCTCCTACCCATCTTCTCTTCTCCCCTCCCCTTCCTTCCCTTCCTCTCTTTTCTCTCTTTCTTACATGTATTTTGAACATGTTATACCTGTGTGGGATATAAAACAAAAAGTACAGAAAGACGTGCTATAGTTCAGATTAATACCAACTATGGTAGGCTGAATCATGATCCTCCCCCAAAATGTTCACATCCTAATCTCTGAAACCTGTGAATATTACCTCATATGGGGGCAAAAATAACTTTGCAGATGTGATTAAATTAAGGATCTTGATATGGGGAGATCATCTTGGGCCCTAAATTAAAAAAAAAAAAAAGTTGACTGTATCCCTGTAAGCAGAAGTCACAGACAAAAGATTTGACACAGACAGAGGAGAAAGAGGAAAATACAATGTTACCATGAAGATGGAGAGTAGAGCAACATGAACACAAGCCAAGGCACACTGGGAGCCACCAGAATCTAAAAGAGTCAATTTGACAATGATGTGTCTAGGTTTGGTCTTTGAGTTTATTCTACTTGGTATTCATTGCTTTTTTTTTTTTTTTGAGTCAGAGTCTCACTCTGTCGCCCAGGCTGGAGTGAGAGCCTTATGGCCAGCCCAAGGTGAGTGGGAACTTCTCCATTCCCTTATGTGTCCTGGGTATGTACACAGCCTGTGAATTCACATAGCATTTTAGATCACCTGGAATATTCTGGAGGTTTTTAAAGTTCCCTATGGTCATCTAGTTCTTCAGAATGTACTCTTTCTTTCTTTCTTTCTTTCTTTCTTTCTTTCTTTCTTTCTTTCTTTCTTTCTTTCTTTCTTTCTTTCTTTCCTTTTTTTTTTTTTTTTTGAGTTGGAGTCTCACTCTGTCGCCCAGGCTGAAGTGCAGTGGCACACTCACAGTCACCCCAGTGTCAACCTGCTGGGCTCAGGCGATCCTTTTATCTCAGCCTTCCAAGTAGCTGGAACTACAGGCTACCATGCCTAGCTAATTTTTAATTTATTGTAGAGACGAGGTCTCGCCAAGTTGCCCGGGCTGGTCTCAAACCTGCAGCCTCAGACAATCCTCTCACCTCAGTCTCCCAAAGTGCTGGGATTACAAGCTGAACCACTGAGCCCAGCCCAGAATGTACTTTCAAATGCACAACTTGTCTCTTGCTTACCTCAAATGAAAGTAAGTCTTAAGCAACTTCAACGTTGCTAGCAGATGGCTATTGTTTTGATAATGCCCTAGGGGCTGGGCATTTTTTCTGCTGTACTGAGTTCTGAATCAAATCAAGGAGTCCCCACTCCCTAGGATTAGAAGTTTTCCAGAGAGCTGCAAGTTTGAACAAAATATTGACTGTGATCAGGGGATATCCCTTTTAACTGAGCTCCACAAGAGGTCAGCCCTTGCCATTGACTGTGAGACTGATGGGTTTTTGCAGTTACTTCTACTGCGCTGAGAAGGGAAGGTGAATGGGAATAGCATCTCATATGCAAATTAAAATATCACAGACTCCACTGTATTGCCAAAGTTTAGTGGTTTCTCTTGGATATACAATTCTATTTATTCTTTGGCTTTGATTAATTCCCAAAGTTCTAAAAATGTTGGCTCTAGTGGTTTTGTCAGTATTTTTATCGTTTTTGTGGGAGAGCAAGTTCACAGAGATCCTCACTCTGCCATCTGGAAGTTGGTCTCCAGGTAAAGCTCACTCTTAAAACGGTTCTTCTCAGACCTCCTACATCTTTGCAGGGAAAGTATTTAGTTTGTCCTGCTTTCATCAAACTCAAGATCAGACTTTGATTCTTCTTCACAGTGTGATTTTAGCTTTTTTGATGTGGAATATCCCAGTTATCCTTAAGGTGTATTGTTTTCTTAAACGGAATTCTCAGAAATCTAAGGAACATATTTTGTAAAGAGTATACCCCCAGCCTGCTGTGTGATAGAAGATTACTTACTGATAGTAGCAACCTGGACAGAAGATGATAACTTGAATACTGTCAAGTGCTCTGTACAAACTTTTTAGCTAGAATAAATCCCAGTAGATTCTTCTGCTTGTTTTATTTTTATTTTATTTTTAGAGGCAGGGTCTTGCTATGTTGCCCAGGTTGAACTTGAACTCGGTTCCATTTTTTAATCCATCCTTGTCATCCAGGGTATGTTACTGATTAATCATTGCTATCTGTGGAGAAAGAAAAGCGTTGTGAGCTATTTGGGATGAGGTACAAATCCTTCCTACTTAGCTCTAAATCTTTTGCCTGTCATTAGTGGAGCCAATCACTAATGCCGTTTCTCCAGACTTCTCAGTTCCTCCTATGAGAATCAGTTACATTGTCCTCATGTCATTCATGACTTTACTGCTGGGACATAAACTGTGCCTTTTTGGGGTCCCAGATGGCAGTCTGACAGAATATACACTTTCTGTCCTTTATTTTTTAATTTTTTTTTTAAGTTGGAACCTTACTCCGTCACCCAGGCTGGAGTGCAGTGGTACACTCACAGCCACCCCAGTGTTGATTTGCTGGGCTCCGGTGATCCTTCTGCCTCAGCCTTGCAAGTAGCCAGAATTACAGGTGCACACTACCATGCCTGGCTAATTTTTGTTTTATTGTAGACATGAGGTCTCGCCAAGTTGCCCAGGCTGGTCTCAAACCCGTGGGCTCAGGCAATCCACTCACTTCAGCCTCCCAAAGTGCTGGGATTACAGGCTGAGCCACCAAGTCCAACCACTTTCTGTCTTTATGAGTCTTTATTATCCTCCAACGGTTGAGTGTGGATGAAGATGTAGACATCCACAGAGGGGGAGGGACCAAAAAAACCCTAGAATTGTCTTTTGGAGGACAAGTCCCTTATAATACACTAGGAATTTGTTACTCTGGATCAAATGATCAGTCAAGGTTTTTTTTGTTTGTTTGTTTGTTTTTAAGTCAGAGCCTCACTCTGTCGCCCAGACTGGAGTGCAGTGGACGCTCCCGGCCACTGCAGCCTCAACCT
>NW_007258886.1:183503-202708 GCF_000164805.1 Carlito syrichta | reverse complement strand
AAACCCGCGGGCTCAGCAATTCACTCACCTCAGCCTCCCAAGGCATGGGATTACAGGCTGAGCCACTGAGCCCGGCTCAGTCAAGGTTTTTATCTGAAAGTTTGAGAAGGTTGCCTCACAATTTGCAGAAAAAATATCCTGAGTTGTGGCAAACAGGTGACTGGTTCCTCCACCATGATTGTACACCTGCCCACACTACACTGAGTGTTCAGCAGTTTCGACAAAAAACAGCATGACCCCCATGTCCAACCCTCTCTATTCACCCAATTTCACTCCGAGTGACTCTTTATTTTGTTTTCCTAGATGAAAAAAGTCCTCAAAGGGAAACATTTTGCCGATGTGGAAGAGGGGAAGCAAAAAACAGCAGAAGCACTAAAAGGCATCACAATTAACAAGTTCAAAAACTGTTTTTGAGCAGTGAAAAAAAGCATCTTGACAGGTGTGTTGCATCAAATGGAGAGTATTTTGGAAGTGCCTAAAGTTTAAACATAAGAATAAATACACAATTTTTTTTTTTTTAGAAGTCTGACTCTGTTGCCCAGGCCAGAGTGCAGTGGCAGGCTCATAGCCACCACAGCCTTGACCTGATGGGCTCAGGTGATCCTTCCACCTCAGCCTTCCAAGTAGCTGGAACCACAGGTGTGTATCACCTGGCTAATTTTTTGATTTATTGTAGAGACAAGGTCTCACCAAGTTGTCCAGGTTAGTCTCAAAGCCCTGGGCTCAGGCAATCCTCTCACCTCCAAGAGTGAGCACCTGGCTTGAATGTTTCTGAGAAGGAGGGGATGCTAGGGAGGTGAAGTGCTCCTGGGTGAGTGGCTGAAGTGATAAGCCATAGATGTCAGACTAGAGAGGGAAGGACCAGGGAGGTAAGACCAGAGAGACTTCCTTGGGGCTAATAGGTTGGGAAAACATAGAAGGATCAGGAACCTAGAGGTCTCTGTATGATCTAAGAACAGTAGCAGTTAGGGCATGGGAGATCTGGAAGGAAAGGTGAAAGATAGAGAACAGTAAGTACATTGGATTTAAAGACTTGTAATATGGAGCAGCTTCTAGGATGATCATGTGAGAGTTGGATCGACCAGAAGTGAAACATATGTCACTTGAGTTGAAAGTCATGGAGGTGTAAGGTTACTGAATCTAATGTTTCCAAGGAAAGTGACATTATCAGGATGGTAGCACAATATGGGATCTAGAAGTAGATAGCAACGTGCTACAGGTTTTTATAAATGTAAAATAGTACCCGTAAACCGGTGAGTAGGAAAAATGGAAGAGGGCTTTTTCACCTATCTGAGAGTAGTACTGGTTTGGTAATAATGAAAATGAGAAAATTCAAAATTCCCTCCAGCCCCTATGATGTGTAGGTGATGGGAGACCATGGACCTCCTAATGTCAAAAAGGTAGTACCAGGAGTAGGAGGTTCAGGATAAGACAAGAAGAGAAGGATGTAGGCAAGGTAAAATTATAGAAGAAAAGAGAATGTGAGAGACTTTGTTTACAATGGAAATAAAATATCCAGAAGTCAGAAGAGAAAAATATTTTAGAGAGGGGAGCAGTGGGAGGATGTCATGAAAGAGAGAATAAAGTGCCATTGGTCTTGAAGTTCAGGAGAAAAAAAGAGAACATTAGGCTATATAGAGGCTAAATGGTGAGATGCCCACATGTTGTTATGAAATCCAAGAGTGACAGGTGAGTTCAGCTGGCCTCTAGATGGAACTCGGACGTCCTGTTCCATTGGTCTCTTGGGATGGCTGTAGTCACATAAGGTCTCAGTGGATTCTGAATCATGATATCAAGGCTGGGGAGCTGGGATGGCCATGTTGGAGCAGATCTAGGTTAGCTCTATCATTCAGTAACTTACAAGTCATTGCACACAGTGGGTGTTCAATGTATCTTCATTATTTGTCCAACGAAAGAGGGACTGGTGTAACCAAAATAAAAATAAAAATAAATGAAGTCTCCAAAAGGATGAAAAACCTATAAGATCTCAACTATTTTTCCTTCCTTTCCCATTTCAGCAGTCACAGGACTGGCGAATGGGGTGGACTGAGAGACTATCCTGCCCAAAGATAGGAGAATTGACCTAATCTGAACAGACTATCCTGCCCGAAGACAGGAGAATTGACCTAATCTTGAACAGGAATGTGTGTGTTGAGGAGGAGGTTGAGAAGGGAGGAAGAATTTCTTGTATTCCCTCCTGTGAAACATGTTCAAAGGAGTCACTCACTGCAAAGTTTATGAGACTCAAACTTCTTATATGAACATAGAGAAATCAATCTCTTGCCAATCTCTTGGTACATAAAAATGTATTTCTTTGTTTTGAAATAATTATTTTCATTCTAAAGTTTAGGGACTAGCTGGGCACCGTGGCTCATCCCTATAATCCCAGCACTTTGGGAGGCAGAGGCAGAGGCAGAGGTAGAGGATCACTTGAGCCCAGCAGGTTGAGGCTACGGTAGCTGTGATTGTGCCATTGCACTCCAGCCTGGGTGGCAGAGTGAGACTCCAACTCATAAATAAATAAACAAACAAACAAACAAATAAATAAATAAAAGTAAGTAAGTTAGTTTGGAAACTAGGAAAAGTTTCTTGACCTCCAGAAAAATTTTAACTTCAGATTCTTATCTGATAATGGGGGAATTAGTATTTACCTTCACAAAGATGTTGTACTAAGACAATGGTGTATAAGAAATATGGCATGCAATGGTCATTCAACAAACAATAACCATTACTATAATTTTTAATCCACAAAAACTATACTATTTAAGTCTCATCACAGTCCAGTTAAATAAGAATAATTATTTGGCCACCTGAAGAAGAGACTGTCAAGAGTTTGTGTAAAGTAGTATGTTCTCATTCATTGGTGTCCAATCCAGATAGTCACCTCAAAGTCATCTTCTTGGGATCTGAGCAAGAACAGAAAGCTTATTCCTGAAACCAGATCCTAGAATCTGTAATCCTAAAATTCATTTATACCAGATTACTGTTACTTCATCTAATCCATTTATTTGATACAAAATCTGAAGTTAATTCACTAAACAGAGCCCTGAAGAGGTTATACTGTGAGGTGGGTGTGAATATAACCTTGGAATTAGACTGTCTCAGTTTAAACTCAATCATTTATTTTCTTCTTCCTTCCTTCCTTCCGTCCTTCCTTCCTTTCCTTCTGAGACAGGATCTCACCCTGTCACCCAGGCTACAGTGCAGTGCAGTAATGCAATCATAGCTCACTGTAGCCTTAAATTCCTGGGCTCAAATTATTCTTTCCCTCAACCTCCCAAGTAGCTGGGACTACAGGCACATGCCACCATGCCTGGTTATTTTTTTTTTTGGTAGAGACAGGGTCTTGCTATATTGCCCAAGCTGATCTTGAACTCCTGGCCTGAAATGATTCTCCTACCTTGACCTCCCAAAATGCTGGGATTACAGGCATGAGCAATCATGCCCAGCCTATTTTCTGTGTAAACTCGAACGAGTTATTTATTTTCAAGTGCCAATTTTCTCATCTACAAAATGGGGATAATAGTAGCACCCATTTCATGGAAGTGTTGTGAGAATCAACCAAATTCATACATGCAATGTGCTTAAAATAATGCTATGCACACAGAAGTGGTTCAAGAAATGTTTGCTATTACAGCAGCAACAACCTTATACTTTTTGCAACTTCACACAAATGGCCACCTTGAATTATGAAGACGAATGTGGCTTAGGAGTTTGTTTAATCCAATTCCCTCACAAAACTTTTGTGTAACTGAGTCGCAAAGAGACAAATTGTCTTCTTGGTGAGGCACTTACTGTGGCAGGCACCATGTTAAGCACTTACTACATTATCTCATTTAGCCCTCCAGTAAACTCTGAGTTAGGTACCATTTTACAGGTGAGAAACTGAAGTTCAAAGAAGTTAATTCATTTGCCCAAAGTTTCACACTGGAAGTGGTGAGGCAGGATTAGAAGCCAGAGAGCTTGTTTTGAAGATAATCTCCCTCATAAATTCTATGCCAGTCTGGCTAAAGTCAATTGAATTCCTAAATTTCAACATCAAAATGCATAGTCTACCTGGGTGTGGTGGCACATTCCTGTAGTCCCAGCTACTTGGGAGGCTGAGGTGGGAAGATTGCTTGAACCTGGGCAACATATTGAGACCCCACCTTAAACAAAACAAACCACATATTCAATAAGATACGGCCTTGGGAATTTCTAAGCTGGTGTTCTAGTTACCAGCCAAAAAAATCTTAATTATTTCGCTGCACCACATAATTTCCTGGTCAATCTGTCTGGATGAATTAATTCCAAAATGTTTCTTTAATACGTAACAGCCAGGTGTAGTGGCTCACATCTGTAATCCCAGCATTTTGGGAGGATTTACTGAAGAAGATTTACTGAACCATGGGTTCGAGACCAACCTGGGTGACATGGTGAGCAATCATCTCTATAATAAGTCAAACAAATTAGCTAGGAGTAGTGGCATGTGTCTGTGGTTCCAGCTACTTGGAAGGCTGAAGCGGAAGGATTGCCTGAGCCCAGAAGGTTGAGGTTGTGGAGGTCGTGAGCATGCCACTGTACTCCAGCCTGACTAAAAATAAATAAATAAACAAAAAACAAAAGATTGGGCTAGGCATGATGGCTCATGATCGTGATCTAGCACTTATGGAGACCTAGGCAGGAGGATTGCTTGAGGTCAGGAGTTTGAGAACAGCCTGGGCAATATAGTGAGATACCCCTCTCTAAAAAATATAGAGAGATCTATCTATCTACCTATATCTATCTATCTATCTATCTATCTATCTATCTATCTATCTATCTATCTATCTATTTTAGTCAGAGTCATACTCTGTTGCCCAGGCTAGAATGCATTGGCACACTCACAGCAACTACAACCTCAAACTGTTGGGCTAAGGTGATCCTTCTACCTCAGTCTCCCAAGTGGCTGGGACTACAGGCACACATCACCATACCCAGTTAATTTTTTAATTTATTGTAGAGACAAGGTCTTGCCAAGTTGCCCAGGCTGGTCTCAAACCCCGGGGCTCAGGCAATCCTCTCGCTTCTGCCTCCCAAAGGGCTGGGATTACAGGCGAGAGTCACCATGCCCAGTCTCTAAAAATTATTTTATTTTTATTTTTTTGAGTTGGAGTCTCACTCTGTCACCCAGACTGGAGTGCAGTGGCCACTCCCGGCCACCGCAGCCTCGACCTGCCGTGCTCAGGCAATTCTTCCACCTCAGCCTTCCAAGTAGCTGGAACTACAGGCGCGCGCTACCACACCCAGCTATTTTTTGATTTATTGTAGAAATGAGGTCTCGCCAAGTTGCCTAGGCGGGTCTCGAACCCGCAGACACAGGCAATCCACTCACCTCAGCCTCCCCAAGTGAGGGATTACAGGCTGAGTCACCGAGCCCAGCTCTAAAAATATTTTAAAATTAGCTGGACATGATGGGACATGCCTGTAGTCCCTGTTACTCAGGAGGCTGAGGAAGGAGGATTGCTAGAGTCCAGGAGTTTGAGGTTACAGTAAGCTATGATTACACAACTACATCAATAAATTTGTGTTTCTACATCAAAACACATGTTAAGCTGGTCACTGTGGTGTGTACATATAATCCCAGTTATCTCCTATTCACAGATAGACTTTTTTTTGAGAGTCTCATTGTTACCCAGGCTGGAGTGCAGTGGCATGCTCATAGCCACTGCAGCCTTGACCTGCTGAGCTCAGGCGATCCTTCCACCTCAGCCTCCCAAGTAGCTGGAACCATAGGTGTGTGCCACCGTGCCTGGCTAATTTTTTGACTTATAGTAGAGTCAAGGTCTTACCAACTTGTCCAGGCATGTCTTGAACCCCTGGACTCAGGCAATTCTCTTACCTCTGCCTCACAAAGTGTTGGGATTACAGATGTGAGCCACTGCGCCCAGCTCAGACTACTTAAATAATTTGCATACACTGTAATCAGAATCTTTTTGGCATCACCTCACTCACTCCTCAGTGCCTATAAGCCTAACTATTCCTGCCACCCTATTGGAACTTCTTGGACAAAGGCAACAAGTAAGCTCTATGTAGATAAGTGTAATAATGATTTTTCAGTCATTAACTCACTTGCCTTCTCTACAGCATTTGACAATTTTTTTGTTGTTTGAGATAGGGTCTCACTCTGTTGCTGGAGAGCAGTGGCATGATCCTGTTTCACTGCAGCCTCGACCTACTGGACTCAAGCGACCCTCCTATCTCAGCCTCCCAAGTAGTTGGGACTACAGATATGTACCACAATTCCTGGCTAATTTTTTAAAAAAAATTTCTATAGCGATGGGGTCTCACTATGTTGCCTGGACTGGTCTCAAACTCCTGGACTCAAGTGTTCCTCCTACTTCGGCTTCCCAAAGTGCTGCATTTACAGGTGTGAGCCACCACACCCAGTCTAGCATTTTACAGTATTGACCAGGTTTGCCTTCTTCAAATTCTCCTTTGAACTTTCTATCTTCTACCTCTCTGACCACTCACTATTGTTTCTCTGGTATCCATCCTCCCACACCCAGCCTAGATGCTTCAGGGGTTTGACCCTGCTTGATAAAAGACAGTTTCTAGTCTCAGCCCTCTTGCCTCTTTGTTGTGGAGGGCTCTTCTGTGCATTGTAGGACATTTAGTAATATCCCTGGCCTCTACCCACTGCATGCCAGTAGCATTCTCTCACTACCAGTTGTGACAGTCAAAAGTGTTTCCAGATATTACCAAATGTCCCTTCAGGGGAAAAAATTACCCATGGTTGAGAACAACTTGTTTAAAAGTAATCTGATGTGCTCCAGTTCTGGTAAACACTAACAGGTGTGCTGGAGACTTCTAGGAAAGTTCTTCACTTGAGAAAAGAGCTATGGGAAGCCATGCTCTCTCTCCCACCATGTGGCGGAAGCATGTAGTGTTGATTGCCATAGGTAGCCATTCTATAACTCTAGATGAAGAGCAGGCGGAGGAGGGGGGATGTGGGGGTTTCTGATGATGGCACTGAATCACTGGACTAACCACTCCTGATGTCTGCCTTTCCTCTAGATTTAGTACTGACTAATATGCCTTCCAAACTCACTCATCTTGTCTCCTGTTATCGCTACCGCTTTTGTTTCTACTTTATTTTTCCCAATGGATACTCATTTTTCTTTCTCTGTTTCTCCACATTTTACATTTTACAGGGACTCCTAACTCCCAGGTCTCAGTCTGGAATCTCAGAACCATCTCTTTTTGCACAGTTGAGGGGTACCTGGAACACAGACTTTGCAGAGGAGAGCTGTCTGAGATCCAGAAACATTTCACTGCACCCGAGGCCCAAGTGCGCCCTCTGCTGATATTAAATGGGGAAACTGAACGACTCCAACTTGAAAATGGAAGCAGGGTTTTAAGACCTCTGCTCTGTTACGGAATTAGAATTGAGAAACAGAAATAGGAAATCCTTATGGTTGATAGGACGCGTAGACTTGAGAGACTCAGATATGTGTCTTTGTCTGACTAGCAACAGTTCTAGTCCATGGTGAGTACTCAGTAAATATTTGTGCTGATAAATAAGCAAAAGGCTGGGCCTCTGAGAATGACACAGTTGAGACACTTTATGCTCCTGGAAAGATAAAGAGAACAATTTCCCTGGCTTCCTTGACAAGTTCCTGTTTGAGATTCTCATCAGGTCTAGGTAGGCTTCATGCCCTCTGCTTCTGAGATATCCCTGTATGTGTGCAAAAAATTTCCCTATAAGTACATGGTGCAACTTGGTGGCAGGTGCCTTTTCCTGGGACAGCATCTGTAGAATGTCCAGCTGTGCCTGGCCCAAGCTTGCCCTTACCTCTCCATAGGATGAGAGTCGGGGGATCTGTGTGCCCTGTTTGTTTGTTTGTTTGTTTTTTGTTTTTAATTGGAGTTTCACTCTGGTGCCCAGGCTGGAGTGCAGTGGCACGCTCATGGCTACTGCAGCCTCAACCTCCTGGGCTCAGGCAAGATTTTCACTACAGCCTCCCAAGTAACTGTGATTGCAGGCACATGCCACCATTCCTGGCTAATGTTTTCATTGTTTGTAGATACAAGGTTTCGCTATGTTGCCCAGGCTGGCCTCAAACTCCTGGGCTTATTCGAGACTCCCACTTCAGCCTCCCAAGTAGCTAGGACTATAGGTATGCATCACTGTGCCCAGTAGTTGACCTATATTTTACAAAAATGCCCTGAAGGAAATCAGACTTTTATATATAATGAGCACACAAACTCAGGTCTGTAAGAAATGTAAGCTTATTTTAAGTTTCTATTTAATGCCCTCATTTTAAAAAGTTAATGAAAAGTTAATCTTAATGAATTGAGCTTTCTTTTAAATAATTAAGGTGGGCCGATTCTATTCAGGGTCTCCCACATGTGGAGTTTTACACATTCTTAGTTTCATAAGTAGTGAAAGTGGCAGATCTTTATGTATCATAGTTCTTGTGCTCTGGCATCTGCTGAGTTTGCTTTTTCTGCTGCTTCTCATGACACTCTGGCCTCTGGGGAGGGGACGTCCTTGGGTGCATCTCCCAAATCTCAGAAGCACAATTTCTTTTTTTATTTTATTTTATTTTTTATTTTTGAGTTGGAGTCTCACTCTGTCGCCCAGACTGGAGTGCAGTGGCTGTTCCCGGCCATCACAGCCTCGACCCGCTGGGCTCCAGCGATCCTTCCGCCTCAGCCTTCCAAGTAGCCGGAACTACAGGCGCGCGCTACCATGCCCGGCTAATTTTTTGATTTATTGTAGAGATGAGGTCTCGCCAAGTTGCCCAGGTGGGTCTTGAACCCTCGGGCTCAGGAATCCACTCACCTCAGTCTCTCAAAGCGTGGGATTACAGGCTGAGCCACCGAGCCTGGCTTAGAAGCACAATTTCTACTCTCCCGCAGCCTCACTATGCTAGGCATGGCAAAGGTGAGGTCTAAAGATTGGTGCCTGCCTTCCCAGTTTGGCTCCCCGGAAATGAGGCACACTCCCTGTTGCACCTGAGTCCCAAATCATCTGGGACAATTCACTTGGTTTCCCTCAGGCCCTAGCTCGTGGAGAGGCCCAGGCACAGGATGACCCACTTTTGCACACGTCCCTATTTCCACTCTTAGTTTTTCCGCTAGTTCTCCTCCCATCTAGCCTGTAGAATCATTTATTTTTCTGTTTGAGAACATTTTTTAATACAGAAAAATATAGAGAATAATAAAATGAACACATACCCTCACTACCGAGAATTTAATATTATTAGCATTTTTGTCATATTTCTTTGCCCTATTTTAAATAAAAGAAATAAAATATTACACATACATTTTATATCTTTTTACCTCTTTCTCTGCACTACAGATTCCCATTACCCATGTTCTCTCCCCAAAGATGATGACTACCATATTTGTTAGTATTTTCCCCCTACATTTTTATGTTTTACACATATTAGTTTGTATTATTTATGTCTTATACAAATTATTTTAATTGAGCCATATATAATAATGCTTTGAGTCTTTATAAAAGGTATATGAATAAAATGCTGAGCCATATAAATTTGTTTTCATTTAAAATTATGCATTTACTTAATCCCAGCACTTTGGGAGGCAGAGGCGAGAAGGTTGCCTGAGCCCAGGATTTAAGACCAGCCTGGGCAACGTGACAAAACTTGTCTCTACAATAAATCAAAAAATGGCAGGGCTCGGTGGCTCAGCCTGTAATCTCATGCTTTGGGAGGCCGAGGTGAGTGGATTGCCTGAGCCTGTGAGTTCGAGACCCGCCTGGACAAGTTGGCGAGACCTCATCTCTACAATAAATAAATAAATAAATAAATAGCCAGGCGTGGTAGCGCGCGCCTGAAGTTCCAGCTACTTGGAAGGCTGAGGCAGAAGGATTGCCTGAGTCCAGAAGGTTGAGGCTGCAGTGGCTATGAGCATGCCACTACCCTCCAGCCTGGGTGACAAAGTGAGACTCTAACTCAAAAATATATATAAATGCATTTACTATATTGTAACATTATTTTTGAGATATTTCCATGCTAACACAGTATACCAGTTAAGAGTGCTTCTGACAAAGAATAATATAAAATCCAACCAAACGTGACTTAAACAAATAGGGATTTTTATTTCTCTCATGTAACAAATACTCCAGAGGCAAATGCTGTTGGCCTATTTTCCATAACTCTGTAATGTGGAGACCAATATCTGGCACTTCCTTCATGGTTGTATGCAGGGGGAAAGGCAGTGACAGTTGCAATTGTCTCCAGAATCCCTATATAAAAATCCCTACATAATCCCCATAGAAAATCCTATAAACTTTCATTTAAATCTCATTGATCATTCTTTCCCAAATGCCTAGGTGCAATGAGTTTAGGAAAGGAGGTAGTTAACCTTTTCTGTTCTTTTTTTATTTATTTACTTATTTATTTTAAAGATTTGGGGTACAATTCAGGGTTAGGTATGCAAATGTTCATTATGCAGCTACCCTTGCTGATGAGGTGTGCCCCTCCCTCCCCTAGCTGTTTCCCTCAACTGCTAATCCCACCTCCCCTCCCCCAGCAGTTTCCCACTACTGCCAATCCCTTTCTTATAGTATTATGATAATTGTTCAAGGTCCGCTTATGAGTGAGAACATATGGTACTCTGTTCTTTGTTTTTGTGATACAGCACTGAGTATGATAGACTCTAAATCCATCCAAGTTGCTGCGAAGTCCATATGTTTTTCCTTCTTTACGGTTACATAACATTCCATTGTGTATATGTACATTATTTTTTATCCAGTCCAGCTTTGATGGGCAGCATGGTTGGTTCCATGTTTTTGCTATTGTGAATAGAGCTGCAACAAACGTGTGTGCAGGTATCTTTTTTGTAGAATGATTTGAGTTCCTCCGGTTATATTCCCAATAGGGGGATTGCTAGGTCATATGGAAGGCCAATTTCTAGTTCTTTCAGAAATCGCCACACTGTCTTCCAAAGAGGTTGCACTCGTTTGCATTCCCACCAACATTGTAGAAGCGTTTCTTTTTCTCCACATCCTTATCAGCATTAGTTTTTTGGTTTTTTTTTGAGTTGGAGTCTCACTCTGTCACCCAGACTGGAGTGCAGTGGCCGCTCCTGGCCATCGCAGCCTCGACCCGCTGGGCGCCAGCGATCCTTCCCCCTCAGCCTTCCAAGTAGCCGAAATTACAGGCATGCGCTACCACGCCCGACTGATTTTTTGATTTATTGTAGAGATGAGGTCTCGCTGCCCAGGCGGGTCTCGAACCCGTGGGCTCAGGCAATCCACTCACCTCAGCCTCCCAAAGGCACGGGATTACAGGCTGAGCCACAGAGCCCGGCTTGTTGTTTGTTTTTTTAACGATGGCCATTCTTACTGGGGTTAGGTAGTATCTCAATGTGGTTTTGATTTGCATTTCTCTGATGATTAGTGAGGATGAGCACTTTTTCACGTGTGTATTGGCTGCCCATATATCTTCTTTTGAGAAGTATCTATTCGTGTCTTTTGCCCACTTTTTAATGGGGCTGTTTGTTTTTTTCTTTTTGGCATGTTTAAGTTCCTTGTAGATCCTAGATGTTAGGCCTTTGTCAGATATACAGTTGGCAAACATTTTTTCCCCATTCCGTGGGATGTCTCCCTGCTCTCTTGATGGTGTCCTTTGCTTTGCAGAAGCTCATCAGTTTGATGCAGTCCCACTTGTCTTCTTATGGTATGGGCACTTAGGGTTTTGATCAGGAATCGGTTGCCAGTTCCAATTTCCATAAGGGTGTCTCCTGCATTTTCTAAGATTCTTATAGTTTGAGGTTCTACATTTAGGTCTTTGATCCACTTTGAGTTAACTTTTGTGTATGGTGATAGGTAGGGGTCCTGTTTCAATCTTCTGCATGTGATCAGCCAGTTTTCCCAGCACCACTTACTGAATAGATTGTCCTCTCCCCAGTGGTTGTTGTTGGAGGCTTTGTCAAAGATGAGTTGGTTGAGAAATTGAGGCTTTCCTTCTGGAATCTCTATCCTGTTCCATTGGTCTATATGCCTGTACTTGTACCAATACCAAGCTGTTTTGATTACTGTAGTTTTATAGTAAAGTTTGAGGTCTAGAAGTGTGATACCTCCAGCTTTGTTTCTTTTGCTAAGGATTGTTTTGGCTATTCGTGGTCATTTATGTTTCCATATGAATTTTTGTATTGTCATTTCCAGGTCTGAGAAGAATGATGTTGGTAATTTAATGGGTATTGTGTTGAATCTGTAGATTGCCTTTGGTAGGATGGACATCTTAACAATGTTGATTCTTCCTATCCATGAGCATGGAATATTTTTCCATTTGTTTGTGTCTTCTTGGATTTCTTAGAGCAATGTTTTGTAGTTCTCACTGTAAATGTCTTTCACTTTTCTGGTTAGGAAGGTGCTGAGATATTTCACTTTTTGCGAGTGTGGCTACTGTAAATGGGATTGTGCTTTTCACTTGGTTCTCTTGTTGGTGTATAAGAATGCACTGTCGAGCCGGGCTCAGTGGCTCAGCCTGTAATCCCGTGCCTTTGGGAGGCTGAGGTGAGTGGATTGCCTGAGCCCGTGGGTTCGAGACCCGCCTGGGCAGCGAGACCTCATCTCTACAATAAATCAAAAAAATCAGCCGGGCGTCGTAGCGCATGCCTGTAATTCCGGCTACTCGGAAGGCTGAGGCGGAAGGATCACCGGAGCCCAGCAGGTGAAGGCTGCGGTGGCCGGGAGCGGCCACTGCACTCCAGTCTGGGCGACAGAGTGAGACTCCAACTCAAAAAAAAAAATGCAACTGTCTTTTGCACATTTATTTTGTATCCTGAGACTTTTTCAAAGTTCTTTATCAGTGCAAGCAGGTTTTTGACAGATCCTTTTGGATTTTTGAGGTATAGGATCAAATCGTCAGCAAAGAGGGATAACTTGACTTCCTCTTTTCTTATTTAGATACCCCGATTCCTTCTCTTGTCTAATTGCCCTAGGTAGGACTTCCAACACAATATTGAACAAGAGTGGTGAGAGTGGGCACTCTTATCTTGTTCCAGTTTTCATGGGAAATTTTTCCAGTTTCTGTCCATTTAACAATATATTAGTTGTGGGTTTATTGTAGACGGCACTTACTATTTTCAGGTATTTTCCTTCTATACCTGGGTGTTTGAGGGTTTTTAATCAGGAAGGGATGCTGGATTTTATCAAAAGCCTTTTCTGTATCTAATGATATAATTATATGGTTCTTGTTTTTATATCTGTTGATATATTTAATTACATTTATGGTCTTGTGAATGTTGAACCAGCCCTACATCCTGGGGATGAAGCCTACTTGGTTATGGTGGATGATTTTTGAGATGTGTTTTTTGGATCTGATTTGCTAGAATCTTGTTGAGGATTTTTGCATCCATGTTCATAAGGGATACTGACCTATAGTTTTCTTTTTTTGTTGGATCTTTACCTAGTTTGGATATCAGTGTGATGTTAGCTTTGTAAAATGATTTGGGGAGAATTCTATCTCTCTCAATTGCCTGGAGTACTTTCAACAGGATTGGTATCAGCTCCTCCTTGTATGTTTTGTAGAATTCTGCTGGAAAGCCATCCAGTTCAGAGCTTTTTTTTGTAGGTAATTTTCTTATGCAGAGCCAATTTCCTGGGTTGTTATTGGTCTATTTAGTGTCTCCATGTATTCTTGTTTCAACCTGGGGAGGTTGTGTGATGTCAGAAAGTCCTCTATTTCATTTAGGTTATCAAGTTTGTTTCCATATAGGTGTACATAATAATCTCTGATAATCTTTCATATTTCTTTGGGGTCAGTGTGATTTGATCTTTTGTATTTCTGATTGTGCTTATTTGGGCCTTTTCTCTCCTTTTCTTGGTCATTCTGGCTAGGGGGTTCATCAATCTTGTTAATTCTTTCAAAGAACCAGTTTTTTGTTTTGTTGGTATTTTCTATGATATTTTTGTCTTCTATGTCCCATATTTGGGCTCTTATTTTGGTGATTTGGATTCTTCTGCTAAAGTTAGGTTTTGGTGGTATTCTCTTTCTATCTCCCTTAGGTGGTTTATTAGGCTCTCAACATGTAATCTTTCCATTTTCTTGATATGTACTCGTAGAGATATAAATTCCCCTCTTAGAACCGTTTTCATGGCATCCCAGAGGTTTTGGTGAGATGTTTCTTCATTTCCATTTGTTTCCAGGAATCTTTTAATTTCTGCTTTGATTTCAGTGTTGACCAGTAGTTCTTGAGCATCATGCTGCTTAGTGTCCGTGTCTTTGTGGGCTTTTTGGGAAATTTTGTTGGTGTTGATATTTATTTTTATTCCACTGTGGTCTGAGATGGTGCATGGCAATATTTCAACCTCATGGAATTTGTTTATGCTTGATTTATGTTCAGGGATGTGAATGATATTGGAGTACATTCCATGTGGTGGTGAGTAGAATTTATATTCTGTGGTTGTTGAGTGGAATAATCTGTAAGTATCTATTAAGTCCATTTGGTTAAGTGTCAAGTTTAGGTTCTGGATCTCCTTGTTGATATTTTGCCTTGATGATCTATCTAGGGCTGTTAGTGGGGTATTCAAGTCCCCTGCTATAATAGTGTTAGAGTCAATATCTTTTTTTAGTTTATTTAGTAGTTGCTTTATAAATGCTGCTGCTCCTGTGTTGGGTGCATATATATTTAGGATGGATATTTCCTATTGGTGGATTGAACCTTTTGTATCTTTTAAGATTTTTGATAACTTAAAGGTTGTTTTGTCTGATATTAAGATAGCAACTCCTGCCTTCTTTTGTGATCCATTTGCCTGGAAACTCATTTTCCATCCTTTAACTTTGAGCCTGTGTGTGTGTCCCTTGTGGTGAGATGAGTTTCCTGGAAGCAGCAAATAACTGGGTGATAGTTTCTTATCCAGTTTGCTATCTCAGTGGTCTTTTCAGTGGTGCATTTAGTCCATTCACATTCAGACTGATTATTGAAATGTGATTGTTTATCCCTGTCATGAGGTTCTGATAAAGTTTTTTCTTTGTTTGTTTTCTTTTGATTTTGGGGTTGATTTATGTATGTGTTTTCAAGTTTGTTGTTGATCTGTATTCTCTGTTGAGACTGTTTTCTGCTGTTATCTTGAGAGGTGTATGGTCATTCTTTTTTTCTTTCTTTCTTTCTTCTGTGCTCAATACCTTTTTAAGTGTCTCCTATAGAGCTGGTCTAGAAGCTGCTTAATCTCTTAATGATTGAAAGTCTGGGAAGGATTTTAATTCTTTATCATTGATGAAGCTAAGCTTGACTGGATAGGAAATTCTTGGTTGAAATTGTTCATCTTTGAGGACTTTGAATATTGGACTTCAGTCCCTTCTTGCTTGTAGTGTTTCTGCTGATAGGTCTGCTGCTATTCTGATTGGTTTTCCATGGTAGGTAGTCTGACCCTTCTCTCTTGCTGCCTTCAGGATTTTTTCTTTTGTGCCTACTTTGTGTAGGCGAATTGCTATGTGTCTAGGGGTTGGTCTTGTCATTTGATGTTTTGTGGGGGTTCTCTATATCTCTTATGTTTGGCTGGTCACATCTCTGGTGCGATGGGGAAAGTTTTCTTGGATTACCTCCTGGAATACTTGCTTCAAGGTATTCTCCATTTCCCTTTCTTCTTTTGGGACACTAGTTAGGTGTAGGTTTGGCCTCTTGAAATAATCACACATCTCTTATAGGCTATGTTCTTTCTCTTTGAGTTTTCTTTCTATGTTTTTTACAGATCGGGTTAATTCCATGTTCTGGTCTTCAAGTTCTGATATTCTTTCTCTGCCTAGATTAATTCTGCTTTCCATGCTTGTCATCTTATTATTTATTTCTGGATGAAATTTTTTATTGCCAAAATCTCTGTTATAAGTTCTTTCAGTGTTGCATCTTGTCTTTCTTGAGTCATTCATTCTTTCCATTCATTACCTAATCCCTGTTGTATTCTGGGGTCAGTTGTTGGTGACTTCCATTGTTTGGGCTCCAAGGTCTGATTTTTCAGGAGTTTTCTCTTTGTTATACTTGAAATTGCTTGTGGTCTTCCTTTGGTTTTTCCTCATTTATGACAGATCTCTTGTTTTCTCTTTAATGCCGTTATTCAGTGTTGATGGGAGAGGCTTTCCCTTCTGATATTTGCTCAGAACTTTATTCTTCCCTGATCCAGACTCTGGATTTGTTCTATTTTGAAGCAAGATGGTGGGTGGGAAACTTTGCTGTTTCTTATAGTCTTGAAAGTTGGATAAGATAGGGGATAGGGAGCTTGGATTCAGAAACTACTTGCAAATTACAATGTTCATTGATTGTGGTATGTGTTCCCTGAGACCCACTCCTCACCACCACTCTATATGACAATGCAATGGGTACATATGTGTACTCCCTGAGTCCAAGATACAGTAATAGCATTGAGGAGCACAGAGAAAAATAGAATGAAATAAAATGGACAAGAATTTTTTTAAAAAGAGAAAAAACCCCACAGAACAATGAAAGCAGAAACAATCGAACACATACACACACACACACACACACACACACACACACGCACGCACGCACACACACACCCCAAAACAAACTGGAATAACAACAAAGTGAAACAAAACAAACAGAAACAACAAAAAAAAATAGGAAAACTAAACACACACGCATATGCCTAGCACAAAATGAATGGAGAAGAAAAAGAGAAAGACTGGGGGGAAAAAAGAATTCAGATTGAACCCTCACACCTATATTGACACACACCTTAAACTAAAAAATAAAATAAAGAACAAAAGAGCAAAAACAAACCAACAGCAACAAAAAACTGAAAGATACTCAATTATTCACATACACACATAAATAGAAAACAAAAAGAAAAGAAGAAAAAGAAAAAAGAAAAAAGAAAAAAGGGGGGAAATGCAGATCAAACCCTCACATACACATTCATACACAAAGGAAATGTATTTTAAAAAATAGATGAACTGCCAGGCTCGGTGGCTCAGCCTGTAATCCGCGCCTTTGGGAGGCTGAGGTGAATGGATTGACTGAGCCCATGGGTTTGAGACCCGCCTGGGCGGCGAGACCTCATCTCTACAATAAATCAAAAAATCAGCTGGGCGTGGTAGTGCATGCCTGTAATTCTGGCTACTCGGAAGGCTGAGGTGGAAGGATCACTGAAGCCCAGCAGGTTGAGGCTACGGTGGCCGGGAGCGGTCACTGCACTCCAGTCTGGGCGACAGAGTGAGACTCCAACTCAAAAAAAAAATAATAATTAAAAAAAAAAAATAGATGAACTAACAGGTAAAAAATTTTTAAAAATTAAAATTAAAATAAAAATAAATGCTGCCTTCTTGTGGCAGGCTCTGTAATTGTTCCCCTCATCTGCTCTGCTATCTCCTGCAGAGCTTCCACCTCTTTCACTCTCTCCCCAGTGTCTGGAGCATGGAAGGAGGAGGGGCAGTGGGGATGGGTGGAGCTGCAGTCCTCCCCTCTCCCTCTTGTATGGTCAGGAAGATCCTCTCTGGTGGGGAGGTGTGGAATTGTCTCTTTCCCAGGTATGTACTCCCTACTGCTACTAATGGGGGTGCCCCAGCCTGGCCTATCCTGAAATGGAGTTCTCCTATTGCGACTGACGTCCAGGTTCTGCCAGGGTTTGAACCTCTCACTCATGCCCGTTGTGTGGGTCTGACGTTCAGAGGATTGCTGGGGAGAAAGGGGGCTGGGTCAGTCCCAGACTCACCACTGAAAATTGGATAAGATAGGGGATGGGATTCTTCCTTGTCCTTTTCTGGCCATACCCTTTGTTCCACAGTTGGATCAGGGTAGGAAGTGGGGCACCTGAGGCTCAGCAATCATCAGGTCCCTCTGAAGTTTGTGCTGTCAGGATATTCCCTCTGGGTCATGATCAACCCCTGAGTAGTTGATCCGCCAGTCACAGAGATTGGGTCTGTTGCTCCGTGGTGAGCAAGCTGGAGCACTTTCTTGCCCTATTTTAAAGATGTTGGCAGGGTGCCTCTTTAGATTTCTCTGGTGGGACTCTGCCTCTGGGCTTCCTCTGCAGTCCTTGCTGTCAGTGTCTGGCCAGGCACTGAAGTGGTGAGGCAAAGCCTAGAGCCAGTAGTTTCTCCCTGCTGCTTCTTCACAGGAAAACTTGTCTGTTTTAAAAAAATGGTGCTCAGCTTCTGCATCCCAGTAATCACTAGAGTCCAAGTCAAGCAGCTGTGGCACCAGTTGCTGTACCAGGAGAGGACTGGCCTCTAGCTCCCTAGCCCTCACTCATTCAGTCACTCACATGCCCACTAGCACGTACACAAAATTTTCCATACACTCACTCACTCACACCAGGACTTACATAGTCTGACTGGCTCGGCCACCATCTTGCCGATGCTCTCTTAATCTTTTCACACCTACAGAGAAGATGGCAAATGGAGAAAGGACTTAGAAACAGTTGATGAATCAGTAACCAACATCTGATACATTATTCCTACTATTCCTAAACGACATTCCTTCTAATTACTATTACAGTTATATGAATGCACCACATTTTCTTATCTATTCCACTATTGAGGGATGTTTCCAATTTTGCTATTTCAATCAATGGTGCAATGAATAACCTTGCTAATGTCTTCTTGTGAGTTTGTAAAATTCTTATCACTGTCACCAAAAACTGGCTCTGCTGAATTGCATATTTGTATGCCAGGACTGAGGTTTTTTTGAAAAAAGAAGGTAAATATTGAAATTTTTTCTTTACTATCACTTTCCTGAAACACAAACCCAAATGTCCTTCAGTGAGAAAAGAGTCTTGAAGGAATAGTTTGTGGTAAACCAGTAACCATATAAAAAATAATTTCCTGCTACAAAGAAATCAATAAATAAAGTCTCAATATATAAAAACTATATGCTGAATTAGCACATAAACACAAACTAGGACATATCAAACAGGTACACAAACAGAAATGTTGGGATGGGCACAGTGGCTAATGCTTTTATGCCTAGCACTTTGAGAGGTCCAGGAAGGAAGACTGCTTAAGGCCAAGAGTTTGAGACAGGTCTGGGCAACATAATGAGATGCCCATCTCTATTTTAAAAAAAAATTACGCTGGGCACAGTGGCTCACGCCTGTAATCCCAGCACTTTGGGAGGCGTAGGAGAGAGGATTGCCTGGGTCCAGGGGTTCAAGACCAGCCTGGGCAACTTGGTGAGACCTTGTCTCTATGGCAATTAAAAAAATAAGCCGGACTCGGTGGCTCAGCCTGTAATCCCGCACCTTTGGGAGGCTGAGG
>NW_007258886.1:170767-183246 GCF_000164805.1 Carlito syrichta | reverse complement strand
AGTCTGGGCGACAGAGTGAGACTCCAGCTCAGGAAAAAAAAAAAAAATAGCCGGGCATGGTGGCATGTGCCTGGTAGTTCCAGCTACTTGGAAGGCTGAGGCAGAAAAAATGCCTGAATCCAGCAGGTTGAGACTGTGGTGGCTGTGAGCATGCCACTGCACTTCAGCCTGGGTGACAGAGTGCGATGCCTACTCAAAAAAAAAAATTTTTTTTTAAAGCAGAAGTCACAGAACAGACCACATGGGATGAACACAACACTAGAACACATAAGGATTCAGGATAGTTCAGAGCTCAAACAAACAAGACCAACCATTCTAGTTACAGGCCATCCCAGTTCCCTACTTAGGAGGACCAAGAGATTTTTATGTGTGAATAGTAATTTCTTATGTTGCAAATGAAGAAAATTCCAAGGCAAACTGTTTTCATTAGGAAAAAAAAACGAATGGGCCACCTGAGACCCAATCCCCACCACTACACAATCTGTCCATGTAACGAATATGCACGTGCACCCCCGAATCTTAAAAAAAAAAAACAAAGAAAGAAACAGAAAAGTCTGCTAAGCCCAGGGATGGTCATGACTTTATTCAAAGTTCATGGTCCTAGCCCTAGCTCTGAGAGTGGGCTCAGACTAAGTTAGGTTAATGTATTCCGACACCATGTATTACTTTATCAAAAGAACAGTGAATGGATACTGGACAGGAAAAACAAAATGTCCACTTAGGGTATCAGAAAATACTTTATGTGATTTTTAATTAATTGTATGTAAGTAGGTAAAGTAAACTGTATTATTCTAATTACAAGATAGTCTCAGTCATCATCTATGAATCCTTTGACTTCTTCCCCAGTTTTTCATTAAAGCCCGCCCAAAAATAATAGAAGCACTTTCCAACAATCACCAGTTAAATTATAAACCTGAATAACCAGTGCTCTCCATTCCTTTTAATAAAGATACTGAACCCCAATGCATACTAATCCCTTGGGGACAGGCTTCAACCCTCTGAAACATCCACACACTACTGCTTCCTCATGCTGAGTCAATGCTTCTTCACTAACCTGTTTGTTCCAGTTCATCTTGTTTTAATTACCTATTTAATTATGTGTTACATAACATGATGAAGTAAGAGTAGAGGAAAAATAACTTCTTTCTATAAAAATTAAATAGAGCTGGGCGTGGTGGCTCATGCCTGTAATCTCAGCACTTTGGGAGGTGGAAGCAAGAGGGAAATAAAATTAAGTAGAATATTTTGGAAAGACTAAAGGCAAATCAATTTTTAGAAATTGCAGTCAAGGCTGGGCATGGTGGCTCAGCCTGTAATTCCAGCACTTTGGGAGGCTGAGATGAGAGAATTGCCTGAGCCCGGGGGTTTGAGACCAGCCTGGACAATTTGGTGAGACTTTGTTTCTACAAAAAAAAAGCAGCCGGGTATGGTAGCATGTGCCTGTAATTCCGGCTACTCGGAAGGCTGAGGCAGAAGGATCGCTGGAGCCCAGCAGGTCGAGACTGCAGTGGCCGGGAGCAGCCACTGCACTCCAGTCTGGGTGACAGAATGAGACTCCAACTCAAAAAAAAAAAAAGAAAGCCAGGTGTGGTAGACTCCAACTTAAAAAAAAAAAAATTGCATTCAACTAGGTATAGGTAAGACTACTGTAAAGATTGGTGGTGGGATGGGGAAGTAATAACACTCAGAAAACTTCTGTATTGAGAGCACTTTGTATGTTTTTCAGTTCTTGCTCCATTTTAAAGAAGTCAAAACTAAAAGTCATAGGTGATACACTACTGAAGTGTTTTATGGAAGAAAGAGGAATGTTCAACTCCAAACAGTGGACTCATTCAATGTAAAGGTCTTGGTCCTACATTAAAAAAAACCAAAAACTAGCAATGAGGCCAGCCATGGTGGCCCACACCTATAATCCTAGCACTTTGGGAAGCGGAAGCAAGAGGATTGCCTGAGCCCAGGGATTCTAGACCAGCCTGGGCAACTTGGGAAGACCTTGTCTCTACAATAAATAAAAAAATTAGCCAGGCAGAAGGATCACCTGAGCCCAGCAGGTTGTGGCTGTGGTGGCCATGCACATGCCACTGTACACTAGCCTGGGCAATAGAGTGAGACTCCTACTAAAAAATAAATAAATAAATAAAGTAAAAAATTCTTAAATGGCAGTGAATGTGTGCTAATATAAGTTAAAATAAAATGTTTAACATACATATATTAAAGTTACAAATGTTAAGGATATATGATGACAGCTGTCAAATGAAGCAGAGGGTCAATGAGCAAAAGAACTGAAATTGAATTTGGTAACTGGGAGGTAAGAAAAAAAAGGTAGAAAGATTGCTTGAGGTCAAGAGTTTGAGACCAGCCTGGGAAACATAGCAAGACCTCATCTCTACAAAAAAAATGAAAACAAAAACATTGGGCATGGTGCTATGCACCTGTAGTCTAAGCTTCTCAACAGAGTGAAAGGAGTGAAGTGGAAGGATTGCTGGAACCCAAGAGTTCAAGGTTGCAGTGAACTGTGATCATGCTACTGCACTTCAGCCTAGGGTGACAGAGCAAGACCCAATCTCTTTTTTAAAAAGAAAAAGAATTAAAGAAAAGAGAAGAAAGAAATCGTTGGTTCAGGAAGGTATGTAGGCACTATCTTAGAGCATTGTCTATTTTTTAAAACTTACAGGGTAGTTACTAAATAACTTGTGCCATGTTAAGCAGCTAGAAAGTAAACTATATTTCTCTGTTAAAGCACATGCTGGGGAGAAAATCTCAAGACTTGTCAATAAGATAATACTCTAGGGAAAGACTATAAGGATTATATCAAAAGCAAACTATAGGTTATTAACTGGTTTTGCTAGTTGGCCAATATTCATTTAAAAATACAGTTTACCATTTTAAAATAGATTATTTAATACATCACCTTTAAAAGACAGTTCTAAGTCCCAAGTTTACTCAAGTCCCACAGACTGGGTAGAGGCAGAAAAATGTGAACAATAAAATAATAGGCCTTAAGCTTAACACAGAGGAGCATTGCATGTTTTAAAATAATCTGCTCCTG
The DNA here is from genome assembly GCF_000164805.1 of Carlito syrichta. Lineage (NCBI taxonomy): Eukaryota > Metazoa > Chordata > Mammalia > Primates > Tarsiidae > Carlito > Carlito syrichta. The sequence goes on along the minus strand of NW_007258886.1, from coordinate 180,197 downwards.
CTGGGTATGATGGCTCATGCCTGTAATCCCAGTATTTTGGGAGGCCAAGACCAGAGAACTGCTTGAGCCCAGGAGTTTAAGACCAGCCTAGGCAACATAGCAAGATCTTGTCTCTACAAAAAAGCAAAAAACTTAGCAGGGCATGGTGGTGTGCCCCTGTAGTCCAGTTACCCGGGAGGCTAAGGTGTAAGGACCACCTGAGCTCAGGAGGTCGAGGCTGTGGTAAGTCATGCTGGTGCCACTGCATTCCAACCTGGGCAACAGAGTGAGACTGTGACTCAAAACTAACAAAGGACGGCTCCTATACTAGCTCAGAAACCAAGATTTCTTAATATCTGCAAATAAATGCAATGTTTACATTTAACTAGTTTCTATCTTAAAGGTGGCCTTTTCTGATTTTGTCTCAAATTTTTATGTTTTTTTTAGAGATAGGGTCTTGCTTTCTTGCCCAAGCTGGAGTGCAGTGGCACTATCATAGCTTAATGCAGCTTCAGACTCCTGGCCTCAAGGGGTCCTGCCTTGGCCTCCCAAAGAACTGAGATTATAAGGTGGACCTCTGCACCTTGTCTCAAATTCTGAATGGTACACTATTTGGGGACATAAAACCTTCTCCAACAGAAGTGTAGTAAATAGAACTGCTGAGTAAAACTCAACCACACAATAATACCTCAAAGAAGAAAAAATGCTTTTTCCAGTTATTTAAACAAATACAAGGGTGATCCAAAAAAACCCCCACCAGAATTAGTTTTTGGAGGGTGGTCCCTTGTAGTACAGGCTTCCCGCACTAGGTAAGTGTTCTAGGAACCCATCAGCATCATTGTACCAGCTAGCATTGTTGTGAGAAGCTGTGTTCTGCTTCAGTGAATTTTTTTAATTTGGAGATTCTTTCAACACATTTGCCCATTTCATGATGAGTGATTTACGAATGCATCTGCCCACACCACACTGAGTGCTCAGCAGTTTTTGACCAAAAACAGCATGTCCTTCATGCTCCACCTTTCAGTCTCACCCTGAGTGATGTTTTTTGGTTTCCCTGGAGGAAAAAAGTCCTCAAAGGGAAACACTTTGCCAGTGTGGAAGAGGTGAAGCCAAAAATGGCAGGAGCACTAAAAGGCATTAAAATTGATGCGTTCAAAAATTGTTTTGAGCAGCGTCTATGTAGGTATATTGCATCAAATACAGATTACTTTGAAGGTGACTGAAGTTTAAACATGTAAGAATAAATTCATAATTTTTTGTAAATAAATTTCAGGGTTTTTTGAGGGAACCCCCTCATAGCTTTTGTTTAACTTTTCAGGAACTGAGAAAAAAGGGAACTTTTCATGAAGGAAAAGTAATGAGTAGGCCATGTCTCTTTAGAAAAAAAGGCTAAGCTATCAGAAGACAAAAAGGTATGAATATTCTTTCCACAATCCTGACTCAGAAACCACTTATCTGCAGAAAACATGACAGATTGAATTTCCATGGCTAATTAAGAACAAATACAGGTTTGACACTTTTGGGACTGTGGCAGCCTTGATTCTAATTTTGTGTCCCCACCAATTTACATTCACATACAATGAATGTGACAGTAGTAGTCAGATTAGACTGATTATTTTGTTAAATACTGAGTTGCAAAACAAGGTCAGAGTAAAAGGCAGGTTTATAGAATTGAACCTCGAAACACATTCTCTCACAGCTGTAAATACACAGGGTGACTCTAATAGATGGACAGTCGACTACTACTGGGTAGATGTCACTGATATTTTCTAGCTATGGCAAGAAATAATAGCAAATTAATTAGATTCTTATTTTGCTTCTAAAACTAATTCTTAGGAATGTATGTTTGAAGATTTTGAACTCAATAACTCAAAGCAAGATATGAACAAATCAGTGTATGAGAATAATTAACCCTGAAATAGATCTAAGGGTATATGAAAACTTACTATCTAATAGAGGGAGTGAGTACCAGTAACTAATAGATTAAAAACAGATCATTTTACAAAATATATTGGGAAACATACCTATTTGAAAGTAATTAAAATTCACTTTATGCCAAAATAATTTCAGCTAAACTCGAATGTAAAAACACATTTTAGGCTGGGCTCGGTGGCTCAGCCTGTAATCGCAGCACTTTGGGAGACCAAGACAAGTGGATTGCCTGAGCCCAAGGGTTCAAGACCAGCCCAGACAACTTGGCGAGACCTCATCTCTACAATAACATAAAATATTAGCTGGGTGTGGTAGCACGCGGTTGTATCTCCAGCTACTAGGAAGGCTGAGGTGGAAGGATTGCTAGAGCCCAGCAGGTCGATGCTGGGGTGGCCGTGAGCGTGCCACTGCACTCCAGGCTGGGCGACAGAGTGAGACTCCAACTCAAAAAAAAAAAAAAAAAAAAGTTCAGCTAAACTTGAATGTAAAACCACATTTTAGGCCAGACACAGTGGGTCAAACCTGTAATCCTGTGAGAGGATTACCTGAGCCTAGGGGTTCGAGAGCAGCCTGAGCAACTTGGCGCGACCTCATCTTTACGTTAAATCAAGAAAAATTTTCCGGGCATGGAGGCGCGCGCCTGTGGTTCCAGTTACTTGGAAGGCTGAGGCAGAAGGATGGCCTGAGCCGAGCAGGTCGAGGCTGTAGTGGCCATGAGCATGCAACTGCACTCCAGCCTGGGCCATAGAGTGAGACTCTGACTCAAAACAAAAGAAAACAAAACAAAACACATTTTAACCATAAAAATACTAGAAGAAAACATAATATTTTAGTCATATTTAACTGATCTCATAAATGAAAAGACATTTCATAAAACCACTTGAAATATAACAAAGTTCAAAACATTTTTTAGGTTATTTTATCCCATGTTTTCTACAAGTATTTTTAAAATATTCGTTTACTATTGATAACAGTGCTAAACTGGGTGTGGGGGCTCCCCACTGTAATCCCAGCACTTTGGGAGGCTGAGGTAGAAGGACTGCTTAAGCCCAGGAGTTCAAGATCAGCCTAGGTAACATAGTGAGACCTCGTCTCTACAAAAAATAAAAAAAATTAGCCAGACGTGGTGATGCACGCCTGTAGTCCCAGCTACTCTGGAGGTTGAGGTGGGAGGATTGTTTGAGCCTAGGAGTTCAAGGTTATGGTGAGCCACCATCATGCCACTGCACTCCAGCCTGGGCAATAGAGTGAAACTCCCAGATTAAAAAAAATGCTGATCCCAAAAGCCTTGTATATGTAACTTTTGCAAAAATGCCTTTGGTAAAATTGCTAGCAGTGGAACTTCTAGGTCAGTGGTTCCCACCCTTTTTAGCATCAGGGAATGGTTTCGTGGAAGATAGTTTTTCCGCGAGTGGAGGTGAGGATATGATGGGGTGTTGTGGGGGTCATTAGACATTAGATTCTCATAAGGAGTGCACAGCCTAGCTCCCTCACATATGCAATTCACAATAAGAATCTAATGCCACCACTGATCTGATAGAAGACGAGCTCTGCTTGCCTGCTGCTCACCTCCTGCTGTAAGACCCAGTTCCCAGGGGTTGGAGACCCCTGTTCTAGGTAAAAGAGTATGTGTAGTTTAAATAGATATAAACTGAAATAGAAATATCAGATTACATTCTCACTAATAGTTTATAAGACAGCTTGTCTCCCATACCTTTCCTAGCCCTGCATATTATCAAACTCATAATATATATATTTTTGGCCAATCTGATAGGTGAAAAAGTTTTCATTGTTTCTTCTTACACTTTTCCATTTTCCCCTCAATTTAATTTTGAGCGGGGGTCTCACTCTGTCACCCATGCTGAAGTGCAGTGGTGCCATCACAGCTCACCGCAGCCTCGGCCTCCTGGCCCTCAATCCATCCTTCTGCTTCAGCTTCCCAAATAGCTGGGATTATAGGCACTTGCCACCATAGTTGGCTATTTTTTTTTTTAGAGAGAGAGACAAGGTCTTGCTATGTTGCCAAGGCTGGTCTTGAACTCCTGTGCTTAAGCAATCCTCTAGCTCCGGCCCCCCAAAGTATTAGGATTACAGGTGTGAGCCATTGCACCTGGCCAATTTCTCCCTTAATTTTAGCTCTTTAACCTTCTTGCTATGTTAGTTTTAATGTGGTATGAGTTGAGGACTTGACATTTCCCCCCCCTCAAGGATAGAAGTGTCCCAACAAAAGGGTGGCCAGATGTCCTAACATCAGTCAGTAAACAATCATTTCCCCATTTATCTGAAATGTCATATTCATTATATACTTTACATATATACATTGATCCATTTCTGGACTCTGTTCTATTCTACTGATCCATTTGATCATTTGGTCATTCTATTCTACTGATCCATTTGTCAATGCCAACTTTATTTAGACTAGTCTAATATCTGTAGGGCAACTGATCACTTTCTGTCTCAATAACATCTTAGCTATTCTCATCCATTTTCTCTTCCAGATAAATGTTAGAATCAACTTTCCAAGTAAAAAGGAAAATCCAGTTGGGATTTTGATTAAAATTATAATAAGTTTGCAGAATAATTTGAGACAAATTGAATTTTCCCATCTAGAAACATTGTATGTTTTTCCATTTATTCAGGGCTTCTTTTTTTCTTTAGTACATTTTCATAGTTTTCCTCATATCGATCTTGCACATTTCTTGTTAAGTGCATTAATTAATCAATCAATTCACTTAACAGCTCTTTGTCCTAGACTGAGTAAACAGCAATGAGTAAGAGAACTTCCTTGTTATCATGGAGCCTATATTGTGGTTTTTCTTTTTTGTTTCTTTTCTTTTTTCTTTTTAGTTCTGGTCTCACTCTCTATCGCCCAGGCTGGGATGTAGTGGCACAATCAGGGCTCAGCATTTACTGCAGCCTTGACCTCCTGGGCTCAGATGATCTTTCTGCCTCAGTCTCCAGGGGAGCTGGGACTACAGTTGAGTGCAACCATGCACGGCTGATTTTTTTTTTTTTTTTGGTAGAGACAAGTTTTTGCTATGTTGCCCAGGCTGTTCTCAAACTCCTGGTCTCAAGCAATCCTCCCTCCTCAGCCTCCCAAATAGCTGGGACTGCAAATGTGAGCCACCATGCCCAACCTTGTGTGACTACTTTGGATAATTAGGAAAGTTCTTTAAATTTAATGAAGATCTGAGTAGCAAGAATCCAGCTTTGTAGAGCTGCTAGGGTTGTGGAGAGCATTCCAAAGAGAGGGAATGCAAAAATCCCCAAGGCTCCTAATAGCTTGGTATTTTCTGTTCAGTGAACAGAACTAAAGGTCAGTAAGGCTAGAGGGTAGTGGGGAAGGGAAAAGTGTTATGCAAAGATATTAGACTGACTGGGCTCAGTGGCACTTTGGGAGGCTGAGGCGAGTGGACTGCCTGAGTCCGCGGGTTTGAGACCAGCTCGGGCAACTTGGAAGGACCTCATTTCTACAATAAGTCAAAAATCAGCTGGGTATGGTAGCGCATGCCTGTAGTTCCAGCTATTGGACGACTGAGGTGAAAGGATCGCTGGAGTCCAGTGGGTTGATGCTGGGGTGACTGTGAGTGTGCCACTGCACTTCAGCCTGGGTGACAGAGTGAGGCTCCAACTCAAAAAAACACAAAAAACAAAAAACATATTAGACAAACATTTAGGGGCCAAATAGAATTGGGTGACCTTCATAAGGAATTTACATATTATTTTAAATGTGATGGGAAGCCACGGAGTGTACAGAATAAGAGAATGACTTTATCTGTGTTTTTTGAAAGGTCACTTAGCAACTAGTGGAAAAAGTACTGCAGAGGATTAAGAGTGAAAGAAAGAAGAGTTGTGATGAGGCTAGTACAGTGGTTCAGGTAGGAGATAACAGTGGCTTGAACTGGGGTGGTAGTGGTGGAGGTTATGCAAAGTGGTGGGGTCAGTATTGATTTTGAAGATTTAGTCAAAAGGATTAGCTGATGAAGTAGAATGGAAATTGGTGGAGAGGGAGGAGGAGAGCAGAGGAAGGAGAAATAAAGACTAACCCCTATGTTTTTGACTTGAACAGTATGGTAGATGGTCATGCCATTTACTGATATGGTTAAACTGAGGGTGGAGGAGATATGGGGACAAAATTAAGAGTTTATTTTGGTCACGTTAAGATGAAATGCTCACCAGATATCTATGTGGAGCAGTCAAGTATACACTTGTACATAGACTCTGGGAGTCAGGAAGAGTTAGGTCAGGAGACATAAATTTGAGAAACATAAGTAGATAGTTGTTAGAGCCATGGTCCTAGATTATATTACCCAGGGGAGGTAGATAAAGAGTCTAGGACAAGGGTACCTGCATAATGAACATTTGTATACCCAACCCTGAATTGTACCCCATATCTTTAGAATAAAGAAAAAAAAAGAGTCTAGGACAAAGCCCCAACAATCTGAGATCTGGCTGGGGAGAAATCAGCAAAGAAAAATGAGAAGGGGTGGTCAGTGAATGCGGAAGGAAGAAAACCAGGAAAGTAGTTTCTTAGAAACCAAGAAAAGAAAGTTTCAAAAAGAGAACGATGGCTTGACTTGCTACTAAGTTTCAAGAAGGAAGCCATGATTGGACAGAAGTCAAAAAGAAGAACAGAAAAGTTTTCATCAGATTTGGAAACAGTTCTGGTTATGCCATAAAAGCAACCTTGGTGGCATGATGGGGATGATGTCTGACTGGAGTAGATTTAGGAGTAACTATGAGGTAGGAATTGGAAGTAGCATCTAGATAGAAGTCTTTTGAAATTTTTTGTTGTAATGGCTGGTTGCGGTGGCTCACGCCTATAATCCCAGCACTTTGGGAGGCCGAGGTGAGAGGATTGCCTGAGCCCACAGGTTTGAGACCAGCCTAGGCAAATTGGCAAGACCTCATCTCTACAATAAATCAAAAAAAAATTTTTTTTTGCTGTAAAGGAGAGCAGAGAAATGGGGCAGTATAAGGAGTCAAGATGGTTTTAAGTATAAGATAGAAACCAGAACATGTTTGTAAACAAACAGAAATGACCCAGTAGAAAAGAAGAAATTAAGCTGGCCATGGTGGCAGCTACTCAGGAGGCTGAGATGAGAGGTTTGTTTGAGGACAGGAGTTGGAGGCTACAGTGTGCTGCGATTGCACCTGTGACTAGATACTGTACTCCAGCCTGGGCAACACAACAAACCATCTCCATATGAAAATAGGAAGAAAAGGAGAAATTGATGAGGCAGGAGCAAGAGCAAAACCCTTGAAAAGGTGGGAGGAAGCTGGGCACAGTGGCTCACGCCTGTAATCCTAGCACTTTGGGAAACGGAGGTGAAAGGATCGCCTGAGCTCAGGGGTTTGAGGCTGCAGTGGCCATGAGTGTGCCACTGCACCCCAACCTGGGTGACAGAGTGAGACTCTGACTCAAAAAAGATTTTAAAAAATTAAAAGAAGAGGAAAGAGGAAAAGTCTAGAACACAACTGGAGGGGTTACCTTTGATGGGGCAAAGGAACTTCATAAGGAGGATAAGGAATTGTGAAACCAAGGTGTTGTGTGGAAGCTGTGGATAATATCTTGAAAGATAAAGTGGCTAAGAATTGACATGAATAGTGGAAGAAAGGAAGACAATGGGCCATGAACAAATGAGGGGAGAGTTCCCAGGGAATCATAGGTGACAGAGTTTTGGAGTAGTGGCAGTTTGTGTGAACTTTTAATATCACTTGGTTTTTTTGAGGGAGGAAGAGCTTTGGAGGCAACATGAGGATCAGGCTTAAGATAAGAATGCCTGTGAGAGGAACAATAACCTCCTGATCTTGAGAAGTTACAAGGGAGGTAGTTTTGCCAGGTAATAAACCAGGTTTTAGTTGGAAGCTGTAAGTTGATGGGAACATTTAGAGAAGAGGTTAAGAATAAAGTGGAAATGGCTGATAACAGATGTTGAAATCTAAAGTGTGGAGTGAAGTGGTTAGAATAGTTGGTGAAGAATGGGATATGGAAATAGATCTTTTTTCAGTCAGGGTTCAGTTGCCCGGGCTGGAGTGCAGTGGCATGATTATGGCTCACTGCAGCTTTGAACACATGGGTTCAAGCAATCCTTCTGTCTCAGCCTCCCAAGTAGGTGAGACCAGAGGTGTGCATTGCTACAACTGGCTAATTAAAAACATTTTTTTGTAGCAATGAGGTCTTGCTATGTTGCCTAGGTTGGTCAGAATTAGATTAAATGAGCTAGAGAGTGGTGTGGAGAAACTAGTCAGGGTAATGGTGGATGACCCAGAGACTACTGGTTGTGATTGAGGTGAAAAGGATTATAAAGCATGATGGAATTATCCTTTGGTAATCTCTTGGGTCAAAGGTGGGTGAACTGTAAGCTGAATAATATAGAGCTACACAAACTGTCCTTGTTTGCAGAACTGCTGGTTTACAATTGCAAATATTTCATTTAGGATTTTTGTATTCATGGTTATACAATACGGTCTTTAGATTTCTCTTTAAATGTTAATGACTGTTTTATTAACAGGGTTATGATAGCCTCTTAAAACAAGCTGGGTTTTTTTTTTTTTTTTTTACAATCATTTTTATACCCTTGAACCATTTGGTTCAGTACATTTTGGGGCAAGAGATATCACTGACTGCATTTTCTATTTAATTGATCTATTCAGACTTTCTACATTTTCTTGAGCTGATTTTGTTTATATCTTTTTATTGGTATAAAGATCTTTTCCGATTTGCATTTCTTATGCCAACAGTTTTTATGTATTCTCCCCACTCTCATACTAGCATCATTCCATTTGAAAACCTCAAAGGTTGTACAGGAAAGCGCATAAGAGAGCGAATGATGAAGCGGCCCAAAAATGGGAAAAGTCAACTTTAAACTGATTCACTACAAAAATGTGTGCTACTGAGAACGTACGAATTTACCCACTGTGAGGCTTAATTCCGAGGAAATCCAAGCAAAGATTTCAGCAGCTGAATTGTGACTTACTGGGTGGAGCGGGGGACGATACCCAGATTTGTAGAGCCCCGGAGTTCTTGGCAGCAGTTTTTAGAATCTATTTCAAGTGATAACTCGGAGTGACACAGCAGGGGTAAAATGCTGTTTCCAGAGCTAGTTGGGAAAAGCACTACATTTAACAAAAGCTGGAAAGATCTGTTATGAATTAGCTAACATAAAATACAGCCCTCTTAATTTTCTGACACAGACTAGTTATGCGAAACGAGACTGTGCAGCTGATGATGGAAATTTCCCAGGGTTGTTTTCTCTCTCTCTCTCTCTTTTTTTTTCTTAACAAAATTGCCTCTCTCTCCTCAATTCCCGGTCGGAAGCGTCCAAGGGTGCCACACTTTTCCCAGCCGGTTCACGACCTTCCGCAGGGAGGTTTCCCGCCATTTCACTCCAAGGGGTGGAAGGTGAAATCTTCTCCTCTACGTGATCCGCGCGCGGGAGGCCCGAGCTGCACCGCTCGCCCCGCAGGCGGGCGGCGCAGGGCAGCAGGCCGCAGCGAGCCCGGGGCTGAGCAGAAG
>NW_007258886.1:140897-170580 GCF_000164805.1 Carlito syrichta | reverse complement strand
GGCGGAGGACGCGCAGTGCGCAGGCGCGGCTGCTCGGCTCCCCTCGCCCCGGCGCTCCGGCCCAGTTCTCGCGGACAAGTCCAGACATCGCGCGCCCCCCCCCACCACTCCGGGACCGCCCCCTCCCCTGTCTCGGCGTCGTCGAAGATAAACAATAGTTGGCCGGCGAGTACGGAGTGTGTCTCCCGCCGCAGGACTCGGCGGGCTGCGTGGGGCCGGCGGGATCCCGGCCGGCCGGCCATGGCGGGGCTGTACTCGCTCGGAGTGAGCGTCTTCTCCGACCAGGGCGGGAGGAAGTACATGGAGGACGTTACTCAAATCGTGGTGGAGCCCGAGCCGACGGCTGAAGAAAAGCCCTCGCCGCGGCGGTCGCCTCCGCAGCCGTTGCCGCCCGCTCCTCCCGGCCGCGAAGTCTCGGGGAAAGGCCCAGCGGTGGCAGCCCGAGACGCTCGCGACCCTCCCTCGGACGCCGGGGCCTCGCCGGCTCTCGGCCGCTGCTGCCGCCGCCGCTCCTCCATCGCCTTTTTCGCCGTGTGCGACGGACACGGCGGGCGGGAGGCGGCACAGTTTGCCCGGGAGCACTTATGGGGTTCCATCAAGAAGCAGAAAGGTTTCTCCTCGTCCGAGCCGGCGAAGGTGTGCGCTGCCATCCGCAAAGGTTTCCTCGCGTGTCATCTCGCCATGTGGAAGAAACTGGGTAAGTTCCCGGGGCTTGTTGGGCGCCCGCCTCCTTTTCGCGTAGTTCGGGGCTTCGATGGCACCAGCGCGAGAGTGCTAGCCAAGTGCATTGATCCAAGTAGAAGATTTTGCAGTTGAGTTGCGTTTTCCTGGGTGGAGGTCCGGGCAGTGTCCTTGGGAAAGACAGGATTGCTGCCTCCCTGTAGTCGCTCTTCACTTTTTCCGCCCTCCAACCTTCAATGGGAAGCAGCCCTCTTCGCTGTTTCACTGGGGTGGCAACCAGCAGAAAAGGTTCGTTTGAAACCTGGCGCCAGATTTTGGCCAAAAGAGAAATTAAAGTCATGTTGCTGCCGGGGCCAGACGAAGGAAGCGGGAGATTACAAACACTGGAGTGTTTCCTTAGAATCTGTCATAATTTTGCTCTTGACGGTCTTGTGCCTCTCGGTTGCCTCCTACCGGTGGTGTCAGTTCTCCAAATTGACCCCGGGTGGCTGGCGGTTGGAATAAAGTTTAAGCTAATTTAGAAGGGCTGACTTGTAATCATCCGGCAATTTACAGTCTTGGAAAGAGTTCTCTTGTGATGATTGTGTCTTTAGGATGATAAGCTTGTACTGCCTGTGGAAAATGAAAGCGCGGAGGGTGTTGTTTACCACCTTTTTTTTTTTTTTTTTTTTTTTTGAGTCGCGGTCTCACCCCGTCCCCCAAGCTGGAGTGCAGTGACACGATTGTGTCTCACCTCAGCCTCCGGAGTAGCTGGGACTACCACCTCCGGCCAGTATTTTGAAGTGGGTGGTGGGGGAGGTCTTGCTATGTTGCCAAGTCTGGTCTCGATCTCCTGGGTTTAAGCGATCCTCCCGTCTTGGCCTCCTAAAGTGCTGGGATTACGGGCGTGAGCCACAGCTCCTAGCCTTGTTTACCTTTTAAACTGGCCCTATGCTAGGGGTGTATTTTAAATTCTGCCAGGGCTTTTCTTTCTTTCTTTCTTTCTTTTTTTTTTTTTTGAGATAATTACCTTAGCTAATTGCTTCAGATAGTTCTCATAAGTTCCTAGTTAAAAGTAACAAAAGTTAAGGAATTACTGTCTGCTAAGAAAAAGATACCTTAATTTCTAAAAAATTTGATGTAGTTGTAGTTTCATCTAAGTTTTAAATGTTTTGTAAAGCAGCCAGTATTTCTGTACCCAGGATATACAGTATTATCATACAGGATTATAGTTGCTTATCTATTGCTTTAAATAAGTGTCGTGGATCTTTGTTAGAGACATCTTCTGATAATTCTCTTGTGGAAAAAAACCTTGTTTATGGTAGCATAATAAAGTTGCCTTATTTTTAGCAGAGACAGACATAGAGAAGAGTGTTAAAAGATTTGTTAAATACAGAACATTTTTAGAAATATATTGCCATAGAGTTGCAGATGAGCTGGTTTCAAAGTCTGTTTTCCATTTGCTTGGCTTTCTGCCAAGAATTTTTTGATTGACTCAAAGACCAACCACTAAGCTTGTTGGAAGGCATTTCCTATCCAATTCCAGAGGGTCTCTATTATGGATTTATTTTGTTTTTGTGTAGGCAGGGTAGAGCTGAAAGCACTGCAGTATATTCTAGAAATATGTCATATTACTGACTGCAGGGCAACAAGAAGTGGACAGCAGGAAGAGGAAGATTAGACACAAAGAACTATTTAGAGTCCTATTTATTTTGCAGTACACTTGGAGCAACATGCATTTGCCATATGTTTGAACTTTAAGGATTAAGAAACTTTAAGGTATAAATTCTATTACATGGGCATTTTAAAAAATAAAGCAGGGCTCTAATGTTAAATGTGAACATGTATGTTTTTTACATACACAAACTTTTTGAATCAAGCTTTCATTCATACGAGGCATAGTTTAGAGGCTTATGCTCCTGAAAAATGTTAAAAGTTTAGCTCTGTACCACAGCTAAACTTTGGACTCTCTCCTCAAAACTTGAATAAAAAAAGAGTATACTAACTATCTGGGAGTCTTGACACAGGATATATAGGTTAAAATAATTTTTTCTTCAGTCTCAAATGCATAGGTGGCTCCTTGTTTTTTGTAAAATAAACTCTGAAATCTACAGGCCAAGTTCTTTCTTGTCCCAATTCAGCCTCCCTTTTCAACTGTGTCTGTTATCCAAGTGTCTAGTCACCTTTTTTCAGAGCACATTGAAATATTACGTTTACTTGGATTCTACCTCTTCCATCTCCCAAAAAGAAAACTCACACAAAAATATATTCATCATACAGACTCCAAGTCAATATGTTTTCTTCTTTGAAGACTTCTGTTTCTTTTGGAATTGAGCATCCTTTGTTTCCAATTTTGTAGTGCTCATTGGGTTGTAGTAGTAGTTCTCCAACTTTTTCTCAGAACCCTTTGTACTCTTAGGTTATTGAGGACTTGAGAGAGCTTTTATTTGTGTGTGCTGTGTATCTGCTGATATTTACCATATGAGAAATTTAAACTGACAAATTCTAAAAATATTTATTTAAAAACAATAAATTTATGTTACTTTTTTATGAAAAATCACTTTTTTTCAAAATATAGGTGGAAAAGGTGACATTTTACATTTTTGCAAATCTTTAATGTCTAGCTTCATAGAAGACAGCTGAATTCTCATATCTGCTTCTGTACTCAGTCTGTTGTGCTATATTTAATTGAAGTGTGTAAAGAAAAAGCAGACACATATACATATGTAGTAGGAAAAAGGAGAAGTATTTTATTAGTCTTTTCAGATAATTGTGTATATTCTGCAACAAATTGGTAGTTTTTTGAGGTTAGTTGAACTGGAATCTGAAACCTTATTAATGAACTTTTTATACTCTTACATTAAGCTCCATTGGTCTTTTTTGTACTTTGAATCTTTTATCCATGTGAGATTTTGTGACATGCTGCATTAGTCATTTGGAAAATAATGGTTTACTGAGTTAACATTTTCTGAATATTGACACTTTTTATTTTGCAGTATCAAATAAAATAATTGTTTGTTGACTGGGTGTGGTGGCTCAAACCTGTAATCCTAGCACTTTAGGAGGCTGAGGTGAGAGGATTGCCTGAGCCCTCAGGTTTGAGACCAGCCTGGGCAACTTGATGAGACTTCATCTCTACAGTAAATCAAAAAAATTGACTGGGCGTGGTAGCACGCCCCTGTAGTTACGGCTACTTGGAAGGCTGAGGTGAAAGAATCACCTGAGCCCAGCAGGTCGACACTGGGGTGGCCATGCACGTGCCATTGCACTCCAATCTGGGCCAGAGAGTGAGACTCCAACTTAAAAAAAAAAAGTTTCTTAAATATCACTGATCTCATTAGAAAAGTATTTAAGTATTGGGAAGCTATCTAGTTCACTGTGGTGGTCACATTTTCCAAAATGTAATTTTTTTCAAACAACAATTAGAAATTTATCATTGGAAGCAACTACTGTCAGTTCTTCTTGAATTGAAAAACTCACTGTTTATTTTGAAGAAAATGGTATACCAAATGCCCAAGTAATTCAGTTTACCAGTCTCAAGTAAAAATGATGACCCATGAACAATGTGGCAGTTCGTTTCATGACTTAATCACAAGTGCTTTTCCTCTAGATAGCCATAGTATGTAACAAAAACCTGTTATGTGCACTCCCTTTTTTTCATACAGAATATTAAAAGGATGTGTATCATGGGTTAAGATTTAATAAAATTAACTTATTGTTAAGGGACATTCTTAAGTGACAGTAGCTGGCTGGTTTTTTTGTTTTTGTTTTTGTTTTTAACTGTAAGTGGGTAGCTGTGATGAATACAATGACTAATAGTTCAGTTTGGTGCCACTGCCATGACTCTGGCCAAGGTACCAGCAGTTTTACCAACCACTGCTTTTGTACCATCAGTGCAAATGTCAGCACAGTGAAAAAGGCAAATAAACTTTTAGAACTGTTATGAAAATAGTTTTAGCGTTGTGGAATCCCTGTAAAGTTAGGCTGAGACCAGTACACGTACGAATGCTATGGTGTATGCTATAGTATCTGCTATCTGAGATACCAGTATGCTGTAGTGTCTGCCTCACAACTAAATCTTGAGGTCCTTGGAGGCAAAGATATTGCCTTACTTATCTTATATTTAATCCTCTTAGGATTGGCCATATAATAACCTTGCCTAGGGTAGCTGCTCAATGACCAGTTTTGCTTTAGTTGAATTTCTGTTGAGCGTAAAGATGAAATAAATTGGTTTTCTTACATTGTTTTAAATTTTGGAAATTTCTCCTTTTAAAAAATGTGGTAAAATACACATAACATAAAATTTACCATTTTATGTAGAATTTCATGACATTAAGTACATTCACAGTGTTGTACAACCATCACCACTATTGACTTCCAGAACTTGTTCATTATCCCAAATAGAAACTTAATACCCATTAAATAACTCCTCATTTTTCTCTCTCCCAGGCATGGGAACCTCTATTCTACTTTCTGTTGCTATAAATTTTTTTCTAGGCATCTCATTTAAGTTGAATGTCGGTGTTTATCTTTTTGTGTTTTGCTTGTTCCACTTAGCATAATGTCTTCAGAGTTCATCCATGTTGTGGTATGAGCAGCATTTCTTTTCTTTTTAAGCCTGAATAATATTCTGTTGGATGTGTGTGCCACATTTTGTTTATCCATTTTTCTGTTGATGGACATTTGTGTTGTTTCCACCTTTTGGATATTGTGAATAATGCTGCTGTGAATATTGGTGTACAATTATCTGTTTGCATCCAGTTTTCAGTTCTCTTGGGTATAAACCTAGAGGTAGAATTGCTGGATCATATGGTAATTCTATGTTTAGCTGTTGAAGGAATTGCCAAGTTCTTTCCACAGCAACTGCACCATTTTATGTTCCCAATAGCAAATACATGAAGGTTCTAATGTCTCCATATCCTCGCCAACACTTGTTAAACTTTTCCATTAAAAAAACCAAAACATTCTTATGAGTATGAAGAACTTTCTTACATTTTAAAATAACACCTTTCCGTCCTTACTAAATTCTTCTTGAATTACTTGATTAATATTAAGCCTGCCCTCTCTAATATCTTTCTAATGCTTGTATACCCTTCTCAAACTTACAAAGGAAAATTCACTTATGTGTTTATGTACAAACTTTTTTCTTTTTTTTTTTTTTTTGAGTTCAAATCTGTCACCCAGCTGGAATGCAGTAGCATAATCATAACTTACTGACCTCCTGGGCTCAGGCAATTCTCCCACCGCAGTCTTCAGAGTAGATGGGACTACAGGCGTGCACTGCCATACCTGACTAATTTTTCTATTTTTTGTAGAGGCACAGTCTCACTACATTGCCCAGGCTGTTCTTGAACTCCTTTGCCGAACAGTACCCCCGCCTCAGCTCTAAAAGTGCTGAGATTACAGGTTTGAGCCACCATGCCTGGTCAAACTTGCGTAAAATTTTTAAAATGACTTATTTTTGTCTTGAGATAGGGGGATTTGGTAAATATAGCATGGGATAAGAGCACAGATAAACATATTCTTTTTTTTTTTTTTTTTTGAGTTGGAGTCTCACTCTGTCGCCCAGGCTGGAGTACAGTGGCATACTTATGGCCACCTGCTGGCTCAGGTGATCCTTCCGCCCCAGCCTTCCAAGTAGCTGGAACTACAGGTGCATGCCACCGTGGCCCAACTAATCTTTTACTTATTTATTGTAGAGATGAGGTCTCCAAGTTGCCCAGGCTAGTCTCAAACCTGTGGGCTCAGACAGTCCTCTCACCTCAGCCTCCCAAAGTGCTGGGATTATAGGCATAAGCCACCGTGCCTGGCTATTGTTTTTTAAAAAGTAATTTTTCTCTTTTATTTTTATTCTTGATCATAAGGCTTAGTACATCTTTCATTTATGTATATTCACATATATGAGTTTACTGTTCTTTTATTATACTTGCCATCTAAAAAACAGTTTGAAAGTAAAGTGTGATCTCTGTGAGTCTTTGTAATTAGCCACAGAATTTGTAAAGGAATATGAAATGCAGAAGTTTAATTTGTTAATTTGGATTGAAGATGAGAGCATTCATTTTAAAAGAGTATGACCAAAAGAATTATAAAGAAGTTAGTCTTAACCTAAATTTTGGGTTCTAGGTTTGACAGATACTTTTTCTTTCTTTCTTTCTTTCTTTCTTTCTTTCTTTCTTTCTTTCTTTCTTTCTTTCTTTCTTTCTTTCTTTCTTTCTTTTTCTTTCTTTCTCTCTCTCTCTCTCTTTCTTTCTCTCTCTCTCCTTCTCTCTCTCTCTCTTCCTCCCTCCCTCCCTCCTTCCTTCTTTCCTTTTTTTGAGTAGGAGTCTCACTCTGTTATCCAGGCTGGAGTGCAGTGGCAAACTGCACTGCAGCCTTGATCTGCTGGGTTCAGGTGATCCTTCCATATCAGCTTCTCAAGTAGCTGAAACCACAGGCATGAGCCACCACGCTGGACTAATTTTTTTGATTTATTGTAGAGACGAGGTCTTGCCAAGTTGCCTGGGCTGATCTTGAACTCCTGGACTCAGGCAGTTCTCTCATTGGCCTCCCAAAGTGTTGGGATTACAGGTGTGAGCTACCACACCTGACTGGCTAATACTTTTTATATTTGAATTTAAAATGGAAAGAAACTGAAGGGGAGGGATGGGGGCAAGAGGGGAAAGGGGTTGGAAAGAAATCTGAATTTGAAGAAATCTCTTAAATTAGAGAATTTGAAACCTGTATCTTTATTTTAGTTTGGTTCTTCTCATTTTTTCTTACTATCGAGGACCTTCACCTTCTCATAAATCTCATAAATCACCTTCACCTTCTCATAAATCACATAAAACTTCTGGAGAAGTAATATGCCATATATTCAAATTCAAATTTATTTTTTCCATTTTCATTGATCAGTCATTATTTTTGATCAATATTAGGTAGTCTCCAGAATTGATATAATTTAGTGAAAAGAGAAGCAACTTAAATTGTAACTGGGTTCTACTTTATGCAAATAGAAATATATTTCTTTTAATCTTTGAACTATATTATGAAATATTTCATAAGTACAAAAAGGTATAGGGAATGATGTAATAAACACCCCTCATAACCCAATTTAAAAATAAAACATTACTCATATGAAGTCCCTTTCCTAACTGTTTTGTATCACATCCTTTTCACTCCCCATTATTTCACTGAGTATCTCTAACCAAAATATAGTACATTGTGCATGTTTTTTATAACTTGCAACTTGTAACTTACAAATAACATGTAGGTAGTCTTTCCCCCTTATATTGGTTTTGCTTTCTGCTATTTATTATCCTTGTTCAACCTCACAATAGTAAATGGAAAACTCCAGAAAGAAACAGTTCATATGTTTTTGTTTTTGTTTTTTTTGAGTTGGAGTCTCACTCTGTCGCCCAGACTGGAGTGCAGTGGCTACTCCTGGCCACCGCAGTCTCTACCTGCTGGGCTCCGGCGGATCCTTCCGCTCAGCTTTCCAAGTAGCAGGAACTACAGGCGTGTGCTATCACGCCCGGCTAATTTTTTTATTTATTGTAGAGATGACGTCTCACCAAGTTGCCCAGGCGGGTCTCAAACCCGCAGGCTCAGGCAATCTACTCACCTCAGCCTCCCAAGGTGCGGGATTACAGGCTGAGCCACCGAGCCCGGCTAGTTCATATGTTTTAACTTGTGTGCTGTTGTCAGTAGTATGATGAAATCTCAGCACTTTGGGAGGCAGAGACGAGAGGATTGCCTGAGTCCAGGGGTTCAAGCCCAGCCTTGGCAACTTGATGAGACCTTTCCTCTACAATAAATCAAAAAATTAGCCGGTTGTGGTGGTGCATGTCTGTGGTTCCAGCTACTTGGAAGGCTGAGGTAGAAGGATCTCCTAAGCCCAGCAGGTCAGGGCTGCGGTGACATGAGCCATGTCACTGCACTTCAGCCTGGGCAACAGTGAGGCGCCAACTCAAAAAAAAAAGTAAAGAAAACTCATGCCATCCCACTCTGTCAGACTGGAGACTTAATCATTCCTTGTGTAGTGTATATTTGCCTATGTGCTTCCTGTCTGTGAGTCAGTAGCTTGTTAGTCATTCAGTAACATCTCATTTATTGATTATTAGATCAACTGTTACAGTATTGCCATGCTTGTGTTCAGGTGACCCTTTCTTTACTTAATAATGGCTCCAAAGAGCAAGAGTAGTGATGCTGGCATTTTATAATTGTTCCATTTTATTATGTTACTTATTAACTTCTTACTGTGTCTAATTTATAAATTAAATTTTATCAGGGGTATATATGTGTAGAAAAAACATAGTATATGTAGGGTTTGGTGCTATCTGAAGTTTTATCCACTGGGGATCTTGGAGCATATCCCCTGTAGATAAGGGGGGATTTTCTGTATTCTGCATTTTGCTTTTTTGGTTCAGTATTGTATGAGATTTCTTCGTGTTGATACATGTTGCTCTAGTTTGTTCGTTTTCACTTATGGGTAGTATAAACATGCAGTGAATGAGCTTGGGACTTAGTTTTTCAACTATAAGTAAAAATACTGATGTTGGAATATTTTTGTATGTGTCTTTTTTGTCATTCACACGTGTGAAGGTTTCTCTGAGTTAGGGTTTGGCAGACTAAAGCCTATATAGGCCAAACTGGGCCATCACTAGTTTTTGCAAATAAAATTTTATTAGCGTACTGCCATGATCATTTATTGGCGCACTGCCATGATCATATATTGTCTGTAACTACTAGTATGCTTCAATAGCAGAGTTGAGTAGTTGTGACAGAGACTATATGTTTTGCAAGGCCACAAATAGTTCTCTGGTCCTTTATAGAAAAGGTTTGCTGACCCTGCTGTAGTGTACTAATAGGACAATTAATTGTTGGGTCATAGGATGTGTACGTGTTGGACTTAGATGTTACCAAATTCCTTTCCAAAGTATTTGTACCCATTTACTCCCCTGAAGAAGTGTAGGAGAGTATAGTTCCTCTACCTTTTTGCCAGTATTTAAAGGTTGTCAGACTGCATTTTATGTTAGACTAGTGGATATGAAATTATATCTCATTGTGATTTTAATTTTCATTTCCTTGATTACTAATGAGATTGATCACTTTATCTTTTTTTTTTTCTTTGAGACAGATCTTGCTCTGTCACCCAGGTTAGAGTACAGTGGCATGATCATAGCCCACCGCAGCTTTGAACTCCTAGGCTTAAGGGATCCTCCTGCAGCAGCCTCCTGGGTAGCTGGGACTACAGGTGCTTGCCACCACACCTGGTTACTTTTTTAAAAATTATTTTTATTTTTTTGTAGAGATGGGATCTTACTATGTTGCCCAGGCTGGTCTTGAACTGCCAGGCTCAAGTGGTGCTCCTGCCCTGGCCTCCCAACATTGTATCATGTTTATTTAGAACACTTCTGTGTTTTCTCTTTATGAAATATCTTCTAGTTTTTTTGCCAGTGTTAATATTGAGTTGTTTTCTTGCTGATTTATAGAAGTTCTTTATGTATTTTAGATACTAATTATTTGTTATAGTGGTAGCAGTTTTTAGTTTCCAGTTTCCAGTTTTTAGTTTGTCTGTTCACTTTGTGATGTTTATTAATGAACAAAAGATTTTAGATTTATTTATTTATTTGCTTGCTTATTTATTGAGCCAGAGTCTCCTCTGTCGCCCAAGCTAGGGTGCAGTGGCATGCTCATGGCCACCTCAGCATCAACTTGTTAAGCTCAGGTGATCTTCCACCTCAGCCTTTCAAATAGCTGGAATTACAGGTGTGTACTACCACACCTGACTAACGATTTGATATATTGTAAAGATGAGGTCTCATCAAGTTGCCCAGGCTGGTCTCAAACCCCTGGGTTCAGGCAATCCTCTCGCCTCGGCCTCCCAGAGTGCTGAGATTACAGGATTGAGCTACTACTGTGCCCAAAGTTTTACATTTAAAGTAGTTTTATTAATCATTTTATTTATAGTTCATGCTTTTTAAGATACTGTATGCACTCTTCTAAAAGGTATATGGTTTTGCTTTTCCCTATTAGGTCCCTCTAATTTTGCTTTTGTCCTTTATATATATGGGTCCAGTCCAATTTACTACAGTACACATGTAGTCAGTGGCTACACATTGCTATTTTTTTTAAAGCAACTTTTTACAGGTATAGTTGACATCCAATAAATGGTACATATTTAAAGTGTGCTGTTTGATAAGTTTTGGCTTGTGTGCATATATGCCTGTCAAATCATCATAGCAGTCAAGGTTATAAATGTCTGTCACCCCCCCAAACTTTCTTGTGACCATTTATAATTACTCTCTCCCACATTCCCCAATCTCCATTCCTAGACAACCACTGAGGTGGTTTCTGTCCTACAGATTATTTTGCTTTCCAAGAATTTTAAATACAGTCATGGATTGCTTAATGACAGGGATTTGTTCTGAGAAATGTGTTATTAGGAAATTTTGTGTTGTGCCAGCATTGTAGAGCGTGCTTACACAAAATCCAGATGGTATCAGCTGCTACACACCTAGGCTGTATGCTATGGCCTGTTGTTCCTAGGCTACACACCTATGCAATATGTTACTATACTGAATACTGAAGGCCAGATGTGTCCAACCTTTTGGCTTCCCTGGGCTGCAATGAGTAAAGAGGAATTGTCTTGGGCCACACATAAATTATATAATATAGTTAGTGTATATACATAAGACTTTTATTTTTGAAAATTTTAAATTATAAAATTGGTGGGAAATTTGACCTTTTAAAATTTTTATTTATTTTATATTTTATTTGGAGAAAGCAGGATTTACTAAGAGGATAGAAAAACTCCCACAGTGGGAGGGGACCTGAAGGGATTGCTGACCTTGTTTTTATAAAACTAATCTATCAATGTCTGGTTCAATGGAAGTGGTTGCAATTCTTAGTGAGTTCTCAAGGTGCTTGTCAGAAATGTTTGTTCAAACTTTGCTGTTCGTGTGCTTCATAATTCAGAATAGTTGCTAATAAATGTATGTGCTGCCAAAAAGTAATGTCATGAATAAAGCGTGATTATGAACTTTAAAAATGGAACTATACATGGGGTCACAAAGAAAATAAATGCCAAAAATCACATGGTTTTAAAAGATTTTGTGGGGCCATATTACTAGCTTTCCTGGTCTGGTTTGGACATGCCTGCTGTAGGCAGTTTTACAACAGTAGTGTTTGTGTATCTAAACATAGTCAATACATTGCACTACAATGTTGAAATGGCTATGATGTCACTAGGCAATAGAAATTTTTTGTTCTATTATCTTATGGGAGCACCAACGTATATGTGGTCCATTATTCACCAAAATGTGATTATGCAGTGCATGAATGTAAATGGAATCTTACAGTATGTACAATTACTTTTCTCAGCATAATTATTTTGTTTTCCTTCTTTTACTCAGCATAATTATTTTAAGATGCCTCCATGTTGTTGCATATAGCAATAGTTCATTCCTTTTTATTGCCAAGTATCACAATTTTTTTTATCATTGACCTGGTGATAGATTTCTGGGTTGTCTGTTTTGGCTATTACAAATAAAGCTGATGTAAAGCTTTTCTTTGCAGTAGAATGACCACTGATGTAGAAAGAACGATAGAATTAAAAAATCACATTTGGGCCAGGCGCGGTGGCTCACGCCTGTAACCACATTTTGGGAGACCGAGATGAGAGGATTGCCTGAACCCACGAGTTCGAGACCAGCCTTGGCAACTTGGCAAGACCTCATCTTTACAATAAATAATAATAAAAAAAATTATTATTATGGGCAGGGTGGTACATTCCTGTGGCTCCAGCTACTTGGAAGGCTGAGGCGGAAGGATCGCCTGAGCCCAGCAGGTTGAAGCTGTGGTGTCCGTGAGTGTGGCACTGACCTCTAGCCTGGGCGACAAAGTGAGACTCCTACTCAAAAAACAAAGCAAAACAAAACAAACTCACATTTGGTAACCAGTATAATAATTAATTTAGCCAAGAAACATCAGTGAATGCTGAAACTAGTGGGAGAAAATTTGAGGAACAGAATTATGTTAATTTTCTAGGGTTGCAAGAAAGTACCAAAAACTGGGTGACTTGAAACAACAGGAATTTATTGTTTTTAAGGTTCTGGAGGCCAGAAGTCTGAAATCAAGTTGTTGGTAGGGCTGGTTCCTTTTTGGATACTCTGAGGGAGAATCTGTTCCATGCCTGTCTCCTAGCTGCCAGCAACCCTTGGCATTTCTTGGCTTGTAGAGAAAAATCTCTGCCTTAATCTTTATATCACCTTCTCCTCTGTGTCTTCTCTCCTCTTCTTTTTTAAGGGCACTTGTCTTTGGATTTAGTATCCACTCTAATTCAGGATGATCTCTTTTTAAGGTTCTTAACCTAATTACATCTTCAAAGACCCTCTTTCCAAATAAGGTCACGCTAACAGGTTCTGGGTAGACGTATCTTTTTTTTTTTTTTTTTTTTTTGAGTCGGAGTCTCATTCTGCTTTCCAGGCTAGAGTGCAGTGACACGCTAATGGCCACTGCAACGTCAACCTGCTGGGCTCAGGCAATCCCTCCTCCTCAGCCTTTCAAGCAGTTGGAATTACAGGCATGTACCATCAGGCCTGGCTAATTTTTCTTGATTATGGGTGCAAGCCACTGTGCCCAGCCCATATTCTTGAGATGACTGGCTTAGTACTCCTTAGAAGCATCAAAAAAACACTGAAGTATTGTTTTCATATTGGAGAAGACTAAAGAAACTTAATAAATAAATATAACAAGAAATCCTGGATGTTTTCTTTTATTAAGAATATATAAAGCATGTTAGGATAATCAGTGAAATTTAAATGGGTTTGTGGGTTAGATGATAGTACGTTATCAATATTAACTTCCTAATTTTGAGTGTTTAATTGTAGTTATGAAGGAGAATTCCCTTGTTTGTAGAAACTAGATAATATATTTAAGAGTGATGGGATTTGGTGGATTATGCACTATTGACTGAAGAAAAATGAAGTCTTAGAAGTATCCTTGCAAGAATTATAATTCTTTATTTTGTAAAAATGAGGTCTCACTTTGTTGCTTAGGCTGGTCTTGAACTCCTGTGGTCAAGCAACCATGCCTTGGCCTCCCAAAGTGCTGGAATTAAAGGCATAAGCCACTCTGCCCAGCCAAGAATTAGAATTCTGTAAGAACTCTTAATATCGTGATTAGGAGTATTAAAATTTGTTAATTTTTGCCTTTATGCTTTGCATATTTTCTTGTCTAAGAATACTTTTCTTAAGTCAGAGTTCATATGCTCTCTAATATTGTCTTTTATTTTATTTTGGGGGTTCTATTTGTTATTTATTTATTTTGATAGCCATGGGGGTACAAATAGTTTTTGATTTGAGCCTTAAGTTATCAACCACCCACACCTGTGCACATTGTGCCCGCTAGGTGATTTTTTTTACACTGATACTATCTTTTAATATATTCTTAGTCATAAGTCATTTAAAAAAAGATTACAGTATTTTTTGCTTCCTACTTTACATTTTAATCTTTCAAACAAAAAATACTGTAATTAAGGAAGGCAATGTTACAAATATATCAATTCCTTAATATATAAAGGTAGTGCAGTTTCAATCAGAATCTCAAGAGAGTTTGTTTTTTAATTTTGCAAGTTGCTTCTAAAGTTTATTTGGAATAATAATTTTTTTTTTTTGAGTTGGGGTCTCTGTGGCCCAGGCTGGAGTGCAGTGGCATGCTCACAGCCACCCTGGCATTGGCCTGCTGGGCTCAGACAGTCCTTCCGCCTCAGCCTTCCAAGTAGCCAGAACTACAGGTGCACGCTACCACACCTGGCTAATTTT
The DNA here is from genome assembly GCF_000164805.1 of Carlito syrichta. Taxonomy (NCBI): domain Eukaryota; kingdom Metazoa; phylum Chordata; class Mammalia; order Primates; family Tarsiidae; genus Carlito; species Carlito syrichta. The sequence continues at coordinate 156,118 of NW_007258886.1, read as the reverse complement.
TGATTTATCGTAGAGATGAGATCTCTCCAAGTTGTCTGGGCTGTCTCGAACCCGTAGGCTCAGGCAATCCACTAGCCTCAGCCTCCCAAAGTGCTGGGATTACAGGCTGAGTCATCAAGCCCGGCCAAATTCTTAAAATGCCCATACTAACTAAAGTAAGCTACAGATTTAGCCAGGTGTGGTGGCTAAAGCCTGTAATCCCAGCACTTTGGGAGGAGGAGGCGAGAGAATTGCCTGAGATCAGGGATTCGAGACCAGCCTGAGCAACATGGCGAGACCTCATCTCTACAATAAATCATAAAATCAGCCAAGTATGGTGGCACATGCCTGTCGATTCCAGCTGCTTGGAAGGCTGAGTTGGAAGGATCACCTAAGCCCAGTAGGTCGAGGCTGCGGTGGCCGTGAGCATGTCACTGCACTCCAACCTGGGTGACAGAGTGAGACTCCTACTCAAAAAAAAAAAAAAGAAAAAACAACCCAAAACAAAAAACAAACATAAGGATGCAATGTCTTTTTTTTTGGCAGGTGGATATCTAGTTTTTCTGACAGCATTTTATTTATTTATTTATTTGAGTTGGGGTGTTACTCTTTCTCCCAGACTAGGGTGCAGTGGCATGATGATGGCTCACTCGAGCCTTGACCTCCTGGGTTTAGGCGAGCCTTTTGCCTCAGCCTCCCAAGTAGCTGAGACTACAGGCACATGTCACCATGCCTGGCTAACTTTCTGTGTGTGCGCAGTTTTTTGTAGAGATGAGGTCTTGCTATGCTGTCCACACTGGTCTCAAAATCCTGGGCTCAAGCAGTCTTCTTACCTCAGCCTTCCAAAGTGCTGGAATTATAGGTGTGAGCCACTGCACTCAGCCGAACGCAGTTTGTTGAGGAGAATGTCTTTTCCTCACTGAGTATTCTTTAGGGTCCCTCTCAGAGATTAATTGACTGTAAATGTGTGGGTTTATTTCTAAAAGGCTCTATTTTCTGTTCCATTGGTATATATTTGTGCCAGTACCATGCTATTTTGAAGATTATAGTTTTGTAATGTTGTTTCAAATCAGGAAGTGTGATGACTTCAGATTTGTTATTATTTCTCAAGAATGAATTGGCTGTTTGGGATCTTTTTTTGGTTCCATATGAAATTTAGGTTTTTTTTTTTTCCTATTTCTGTGAAAATGTCATAGGAATTTTCAGGATTATAATTGTGAGCCAGTGTGTCTGGCCAGCACCCTTATCTTACACCATACACCGAAATGAAGTGGAAATGGGTTAGAGGCTGAAATGTAAGACTTGAAACTATAAGGCTCTTAAAAAAAAAAAAAAAACAGGTGGCTGGGCACAGTGGCTCAATACCTTTAATCCTAGCACTTTGGGAGTCCAAGGCAAGAGGATGGCCTGAGCCCATGGGTTTGAGACCAGCCTGGGCAACTTGACAAGACCTCATCTCTACAATAAATAAAAAAATTAGCTGGGCATTGTTCCACGCACCTGTAGTTCTGGCTACTTGGAAGACTGAGGCGGAGGGATTGTCTGAGCCCAGCAGGTCGAGACTGTGGTAGCCATGAACATGCCACTGCACTTCAGCCTGGGCGACAGAATGAGACTCCTATATAAAAAAAAAAGTTTTTCTTATGAAAGGATATGTTGAGTTTTGTCAAATGCTTTTTCTATATCTATTGAAGTTATCATATAATTTTTATCCTTCATTCTGTTAATGTGATGTATCACATTTGTGCATTTTGAGCCATTCTTGCATCCCTGTGATCCCTTGATCATGGTGTGTGATCTGTTTGCATTTTTTTTCTTTTAATTCTTTTATTTTAAAGATGAGGGGTACAGTTCAGGATTAGGTATTCAAATGCTCATTAAGCAGGTACCCCGTTCCCTTGTCGATAAAGTGTGCACCCCCTCCCCTGGCAGATTCACACTACTGCCAATCATGCAATCCCCCCCAACCCCTGGCAGTTTCCTGCTACTGCCAATCTTCTTCTTATAGTATTATGATAATTGTTCAAGGTCCACTTATAAGTAAGAACGTGTGATGCTCAGCTTTTTGTTTCTGTGATAGATCACTCAGTATTATAGACTCTAAGTCCATCCAGGTTGCTGTGAAGTTCATGATTTTGTCATTCTTTATGGCTGCGTAATTTTCCATTGTGTATATGTACCACAATTTTTTATCCAGTCCTCTTTTGACGGTCAGCACGGTTGGTTCCATGTTCTTGCTATTGTGAACAATACTGCGATAAACATATGTGTGTAGGTATCTTTTTCATAGAGTGATTTGAGTTCCTCCGGGTATATTCCCAGTAGGGGGATTGCAGGGTTGTATGGAAGGTCTATTTTTAGGTCTTTTAGGAATCACCACACTGTTTTCCACAGAGGCTGTACTAGTTTACACTCCCACCAACAGTGTAAAAGTGTTCCCTTTTTGCTGCATCCTCTCCAGCATCTGTTGTTTTTTGAGTTATTGATGATGGCCATTCTGACTGGAGTTAGGTGGTATCTCAATGTAGTTTTAATTTGCATTTCTTTGATGACTAGTGAGGCTGAGCATCTTTTCATTATCTGTTGGCTGCTTGTATGTCTTCTTTTGAGAAGTGTCTATTCACATGTTTTGCTCACTTTGTATTGGGCTGCTTGTTTGTTTTTTTTACGGCACATTTGAGTTCTTCGTAGATCCTAGATGGTAGGCCTGTGTCAGATAGACAGTTGGCAAGTATTTTTTCCCAGTCTGTGGGCTGTCTCCCCGCTCTCTGAATGGTTTCTTCGGTTTTGCAGAAGCTTGTCAGTTTGATAGGTCCCACTTGTCTATCTTACTTCTTATGGCTAGGGCACTTGGGGTTTTGATCAGGAATTGGTTGCCAGTTCCAATGTCCATAAGGGTGTCTCCTGCATTTTCTAAGGTTCTTATACTTGGAGGTTTTACGTTTAGGTCTTTGATCCATTTAGAGTTGATTTAATCTTCTGCATGTGGTCAGCCAGTTTTCCTAGCACCATTTACAGAATAGATTCTTCTCTCCCCAGTGGTTGGTGATGGAGGCTTTGTCGAAGATGAGTTGTCTGAGAAATTGAGGTTTTGCTTCTGGAATCTCTATTCTGTTTCATTGGTCTATATGCCTGTTCTTGTACCAGTACCAAGCTGTTTTTTCTTAAATAATGGTCATAATTACGATAAACATTTATTGTGGCTTTAAATGTATTAACTCATTTATTTCTATATCAGATAACTGAATACTTGGCTGTCGACACACAAACACAATATGTATATCTATATATCTTGATCAACATTAGTATCCGTCCTGGTTTCTCTCAGCAATTGTGAAGGTCATTATGTCATATACTCCATGTAGGGGCTTTGAGTGACAGGGCATTCTGTAGCATGGATTTCATCTGTGGCTTGTAATGGTAGATGCATATTACTTTAGGGTTCAGAAGTTATATTTTCAGGGTACATAATATTGAAAAAGAGATCTTTGTGGATACGTCTGGGACCTTGCCCAGTTTTTTTAAGGCCCCATTTCTTTTCCTTCCACCTTTGAGAACCTATTATACCCATCAGTGGAGCTTCAGCTTGCCTTAACAGAGAGATATTATAGTTAGCAACACCTTAGGCACTAAAACATTTTACCTTACTGTGCAAAGTTTAGGCACTAACCTAGCTCCTGCAGTTTAGAAATTAATACACCAGCCTCCCTCCATCCATCTCTGCCCTCAGCCTTTACCACTGCCTCTTGAACTTTCCAGGGAAAGCTCATTTAATTGCCTTATTACTGGCTGTTCTTGTTGCTTATGTTGGATTACAAGACTGCATTCTGATTTTTTTTCTCAACATAATTCTATTTGTCTAAATTTTCAGAAATTCCTTAAATTTACCTGTGATCTTTTCATGTGTTTCATGATTGCAGTGGGCTTTTTCTAATGTTTATATTCTGCAGTTATCATAATAGTGTAAGAGGGATTGGCAGTAGTGAGAAACTGCCAGGGGAGGGAAAGGGAGCACACTTCATCAATAAGGGCATCAGATCTCAAAGCAGGTAAAGTGGGGACCAAAGGGAGGCCCAAACTTTGCCTGTACAATGACCATTTGTATACCTAACCCTGAATTGTACCCATGTGTAAAATAAAAATTTAGAAAAAATTATATTCTGTCCTTTCAATGGGATTTTGGTGGGAAGAATGTCATTGTTTGGACTAATTCTGCCATCATGAGCTATAAGTTGTTTAGTGTTACAGAATATTCAGAATTATTGAATGATAATGAATTTCATTAAACAGTACAGGGTTTGTAAATAAATATATGGAGGTTCTGCCACTTAGTATTTGAATTATCTCAAGCAAGCTTCTTAACTATTCAAAGTATTGATTTCCTCATTTGCAAGATAAAAGTAATGAGAATAATCGTATCTGTCTCATAAGTGTGTTACGATTATTTGAGGTAATAATGTGATGCTCTTAGTACAGAAGCTAGCATATAATGAGTGCTCAAAAGTGTTATTATGTTAAGTTATGAACATTCAAACTTGCTATTTTAAAAACAAATCAGACCAGGCATGGTGGTTTAGGCCTGTAATCCCAGCACTTTTGGGGACTGAGGCAGGAGGATTGCCTGCTTTAGCCCAGGAGTTCCAGACCAGCCTAGGTGACATAGCAAGACCATGTCTCTATAAAAACAAAACAAACAAAAAACAAACCAGGCCGGTTGCGGTTGCTCAAGCCTGTAATTCCAGCACTTTGGTAAGCAGAGATGAGAGGATTTCCTGAGTTCAGGGGTTTGAGACCAATCAGCCTGGGCAACTTGGTGAGACCTCGTCTCTCCAATAAATTAAAAAAAAAAAATTAGTCAAGCTTGGTGGCACACGCCTGTAGTTCCAGCTACTTGGAAGACTGAGGTGGAAGGATCGCCTGAGCCCAGCAGATTGAGGATGTGGTGGCTGGGAGCATGCCACTGTACTCTAGCCTGGGCGACAGAGTGAGACTCCAATGCAAAAAAAAAAAGAGGTTTCTGCAGCCATTCAGTTTGCTTCACCCTCTGCATTCCATCATAAGGACAGTGTTCTTCCCTCCAGAGGATGCAGCAACAAGGTGTCATCTTGGAACAGAGAGCAGCCCTCACCAGACAGCCAAACCTGCTGGCACCTTGATCTGAAGCTTCCCAGCCTTCAGAACTGTGATAAAATAAATTTTATTATTAAAAAAAAAAGTACCTTTTCAGAAAATCTTTTTGAAGAGACATTAATAAATAGCTGCTAAGTGGCTAAATGATATCAAATATCAAAACTTTTGATTCAAAACTGATTCAGGTAAAAAATAAAAACTCTTAACACATTCTTGCCTCTAAATGTAGTTAGGACTAAGAGTTATGTGATGTAGTACATCTATCCTGTAATATATTTCTCTTAGGGGTTTGGTAGTTGTATTATAATTGTATTATTTATAAAACTTATTAATGTATTGATTAATAGATTAACAAATCCTTCTTGGGTGGTTTTCAGAATATTGTTCTTAAATTTTTTCCTATGGTAGTTCAGATATTTACATGCTAGCCAGGCACAGTGACTCACATCTATAATCTCAGCACTGTGGGAGGTGGAGGCAAGAGGGCCACCTGAGCCCAGGGGTTCAAGACCAGCTTGGTCAGTTTGGCGAGACCTTGTCTCTATATTAAATCAAATAAATTAGCTGGGCATGGTGGTGCGTGTCTTGTAGTGTCAGCTTCTTGGAAGGCTGAGGCAGAAGGATCATCTGAGCTCAGCTGGTTGAGGCTGTGGTAGCCATGATCATGCTACTGGACTTCAGTCTGTGTGACAGAGTAAGAGTTCCACTCAAAAAAATAAAAAATGATTACACACTAATTCAGGGTATGTTGCCAATTATATTCTGACACTGTATTAATGTTTATACTTGGAAGAATAAAATATTTTCTTTCTTGTTACAGCGGATTGGCCAAAGACTATGACAGGTCTTCCCAGCACATCGGGGACAACTGCCAGTGTGGTCATCATACGCGGAATGAAGATGTATGTAGCTCACGTAGGTGACTCAGGTGTGGTTCTTGGAATTCAGGATGACCCAAAGGATGATTTTGTCAGAGCTGTGGAGGTGACACAGGACCATAAACCAGAACTTCCCAAGGAAAGAGAACGAATCGAAGGACTTGGTGGGAGGTAATCATTCTGCTGTTTTGTCTTTCTTCCCTTGGCTTTATTTAGTCCTTTTATCCTTTACTAACCAAATTGGTCTACTTCTCCTTTTTAATGAAGGTCCTTTCTTAGTATTATGGGTTGTGTAGTTTTCCTGATGTAGTGCCCCTGTGCATTCATCTTTATCTTATTATTATAAACTGACTTTTGTTTCTGATAATGACTTCAAAGGGAAATATTTCAATGATCCTCAAGGAACAATACATATACGGTATTATTGAAAGCTTTCACATAAATGCTGATCAGAATGCCCTTCAGATTCTGGACAGAGCAGCCCTTAGGGTGATGAGATTATATAAATGTTTATTTTTTAAAAGTGGTGACAGTCATTTGGTTAAAATTTGGTTAAGATAAAAAGAGGACAAGCTACAGAAGTCTCCCACTTACTATTGTCTTACAGGCCTCCTGTTTCCCTTACACTTTCAGGCAACCAGTATTACTGTGAGTCCTTCAAAAGAGAGATATTCTTTTTTTTTTTTTTGAGTTGGAGTCTCACTCTGTTGCCTAGACTGGAGTGCAGTGGCCACTCCCGGCCACCGCAGCTTCGACCTACTGGGCTCCGGCGATCCTTCCGCCTCAGCCTTCCAAGTAGCCGGAGCAACAGGCACGTGCTACCACACCCGGCTGATTTTTTTATTTATTGTAGAGATGAGGTCTCGCCAAGTTGCTCAGGTGGGTCTCGAACCCGCGGGTTCAGGCAATCCACTCACCTCAGCCTCAGCCTCAGCGTGGGATTACAGGCTGAGCCACTGAGCCCGGCTGAGAGATATTCATATGCAATAAAATAGAATGTGAGGCTGTACTATGTACAGATGTGCCATCATTTATCTAACTAGTCTCCTCTTGAAGGATTTTATTTTTGGGGGTTAGAATCTCACTCGTTTGTCCAGGCTGGAGTGCAGTGACACCATCACAGCTCACCACAGCCTCAACCTCCTGGGCTCAGGTGATCCTTCTGCCTTGGTCCTGAGTAGCTGGGACTACAAGCACATGCTACCACACCTGGCTAATTAAAAAAAAAAAAAAACTTTTTGTACTTTTTACTTTTTCTGTAGATATGAGGTCTCTCTGTGTTGTCCAGGCTGGTCTCGAATTCCTGGGCTAAAAGAATCCTCCCACCTCAGCCTCCCAAAGTACTGGGATAAAGGTGTGAGCCACTGAGTCTGACCTCAGTGATACTTTAATTTTTTTTGTATAATTGTTGCATTTAAAAAACATGTTTAAGAGCTGGATGTGGTGGCTCACATCTATAATCCCAGCACTTTGGGAAGCTGAGATGAGGCCACAGCACTACAGCCTGGGTGACAGAGTGAGACTCCGACTCAAAAAAAAAAAAGTAGGCTGGACGTGGTGGCTCACACCTATAATCCCAGCACTTTGGGAGGCCGAGGTGAGAGGATTGCCTGAGCCCATGGGTTTGAGACCAGCCTGGGTAACTTGGTGAGACCTCATCTCTACAATAAATCAAAAAATTAGCCAGGCACTGTGGCACATGCTGTAGTTCCAGCTACTTGGAAGACTGAGGCCAAAGGATCACCTGAACCCAGCAGGCTGAGGTTGTGGTGACCATGAGCGTGCCACTGCACTCCAGCCTGGGTGACAGAGTGATACTCCAACTAAAAAAACAAAATGTATGTTGGGCATGGTGGCTCAAGTCTATAATCCCAGCACTTTGGGAAGCTGAGATGAGTGCCACTGTACTTCATCCTAGGTGATGGAGTGAGACTCCAACTAAAAAAAAAAAAAATGTTAGCTGAGCACGGTGGCTCAAGCCTGTAATCCCAGCACTTTGGGAGGTCAAGGTGAGAGGGTTGCCTGAGTCCACAAGCTCGAGACCAGCCTGGACAACTTGGCAAGACCTTGTCTCTTCAATAAATTAAAAATTTAGCCAGACATAGTGGCGCGTGCCTGTAGTTCCAGCTACTTGGAAGACTGAGGCGGAAGGCTTACCTGAGCACAGCAGGTCGAGGCTGCAGTGACCATGAGCGTGCCACTGCACTCCACCAGCCTGAGCAACAGAGTGAGACTCCGACCAAAAAAAAAAAAAAAGAAGAAGAAATGTTTAAGAGCCATTTATATTTCTTTGGCATAGTATTTCTTTTTATATTTTTAACTCTTTTTGGGGAATTGTTGTTAGCCTTTTTTACACATCAATGTGTAGGAGCTATGTATACATTAAAGAAATTAGTCTAATGTATGCAGTGTGAGTTTTAAATATTGTTTTCACAGTTATCTTTTGATGATGCTCCTGGAACTTTTTTCCATATGGAAGTTTCTTTTAATGTAGTTAAATTTATCAGTCTCTTCTGTTTTGACTTTTGGACTTTGTGCGGTACATGATGTGAGACATTTTATTTTATTTTATTTTATTTATTTTATTTTATTTTTGAGTTAGGGTCTCACTCTGTAACCTAGGCTGGACCTCCTCGGCTCAGTTGATCATTCCACCTCAGCATCCTGAATAGTTGGGATCACAGGCACACGCCACCACGCTTGTCTAATTATTTTTATTTTTTGTAGAGATGGGGTTTCAGTATGTTGACCAGGCTAGTCTAGTCTTGAGCTCCTGGGATCAAGCCATCCACCTGCCTTAGCCTTCCAAAGTGCTGGGATTACAGATGTAAGGACTGTACTTGGCCCAGTGAGACTTTTTAATAAAGTCTTCCATACTTTCTTCAAGTACAATAGTTAGAAATATTTTTGGAAGAAACCGAGTGCGGCGGGAGTATGGGGAAACAAAAGAAAACGCGGAAGTATGCGACCATGAAGCGAATGCTTAGTCTCAGAGACCAGAGACTTAAAGATTAAAGACTTAATAGATTAAAGCCTCAAAAGAAAGAAAAGAAAGATCCCAGCACACTAAAGGAAAGAGAAGTCCCCCAACACCCTTCCTGCTTATTCTTCTAGTATAATACACAGTTGGGTATTATACTACATCCTTGTTGATATAGTATACCACATCCTTGCTGATACCAACATTATCAACTTTTCCATTAAAGCCAAACTGGACTTAGTCCAGTCAATGATACACTGTCTGTATGCCCAGTGTATCCCTTGTATAACTGATTGTGTAATGGCTGAAATTGAGAAATTGAGGCAGAAGTACCGAGTAGCTTTAAGGATCGCCAAGGATCCAAGATTTTAGCGATTACCATGCACACACAAAGGAACCTATGCAGATGACTGCCTAGTACAGAGAGTAACTCAGCACAAGTGTTACATTGTGCCACAGTTGATCGGGACCTTAAAAGAAGAATCCAGAAGATCCCTGGAGTTCCTATCATGTACATTTCTAACCACAGATACAACATCGAACGGATGCCGGATGATTACGGAGCTCCTTGGTTCTAGTTCTTCGAAGACAAAGCTCCTTTGCCTTTCTTCAACTACCTTTCTCTGTTGCCAGTTCACTAAACATGCAATAGCATGAATTATTATTCTGTTCACTCATTTGCTCTATTATGAGCTGAGTATGGATAAATACACTCATTTTTTAATGCTGTTTTGAAAAAAAGAAGAAAGAAATATTTTTGGCCTTAGGAACCCCATTTGTTAATTTTTTTAAAATAGCAATTATAAACCCATTATGTATTAACATAAAGAACATCTTTTCTTTGAGTCAGAGTCTTACTCTCTCCCAGGCTGGAGTGTAGTGGCACGCTCATGGCCACTGCAGCCTTGGCCTGCTGGGCTCAGGCAATCCTTCTGCCTCAGCCTTCCTAGTAGCTGGAGCTACAGGTGGGCACCACCTCACCTAGCAATTTTTTTGCATTCACAACAAATTTAAATGATACACCCAGAGTTCCCATATACTCCCTGCCCATTCCCCACCCCTCTGACCCCTGTCACACAATATTCCCCATTGTCAACATGTGCACCAGAATGGTATTTTTTTTATTTTTGAGTTGGAGTCTTACACTGTCACCCAGGGTAGAGTGCAGTGGCATGCTCACGGCCACCATAGCCTCGACCTGCTGGGCTAAAGCGATCCTCCTCAGCCTTCCAAGTAGCTGGAACTACAGGTGCGTGCTACCACATCCAGCTAATTTTTTTGATTTATTGCAGAGACGAGGTCTTGCCAAGTTGCCCAGGCTGATCTTGCCCTGAGCTCAAGCAATCCTCGCCTTGGCCTCCCAAAGTGCAGGGATTATAGGCTTGAGCCACTGCACCCAGCCTGGAATGGTATATTTATTATATTTGATGAACCTACTTTGACATATCATCATTGTTCAGTGCCCATAGTTTATTTTAGGGTTCACTCTGGGTACTGCATATTCTGTGGGTTTTGACAATACGTAATTATGTGTAACCACTATTATAGTATTGTGCAGAGTAGTTTCACTGTCCTAAAAATCCTCTGCACTCTGTTCATCCCTCCTCTCCTTACTCTTGGTGAGCATTTGTCTTTTACTGTCTATTGTTTTGCCTTTTTCAGAATGTAAATAGTTAGAATGATACAGGATGTACCCCCATGCATGATTTTATAATATATGCATTTATTGTTTGAAATACGTTGGTTCACTGAGTTATACAGATCTTTTAAATATTGATTCTTCTATTATACAATATATTCAGTAATTCAGCCTCTCAAAAACTCCACTATATAAGCATAGTCTCAGTATTATTAAGAAAAAGAATTTGACCTTGTGGGTGCCCTGAAAAGTTTTGTCTGATACCCCCAGGGGACTCTGAACCACATTTTGAGAACCACTTTCCTGGTACTTGTATGGTTTATCTTTTACAGTTACTTTATTATTTATTTATCTGTTTATTTATTTATTTTGAGTCAGTGTCTCACCTATCATCCAGGCTGGTGTGCAGTGGCACAATCACAGCTCATTGCAGCCTTTTCCTCCTGGGCTCAGGCAGTCCTTCTACCTCAGCCTCCCAAGTAGCTGGGACTACAGGCACATGCCACTATGCCCAGCTAATTGTTTGAATTTTTTTGTAGAGATGAGATCTTACTATCTAAGCTGTGTGTTAGGGATACAAGTTGATATTTTTTTTCTAGATGGCTACTAGTGGCCATTTGAACAAATAACACGTTTTCCTCATTGAGTGGCAGGCTGACCAGGTCTAACACACTTCTTCAGTAGGAAGATGACCTTTAGTTTACCCTCTCCTCACACTGTTTCTCTAGTTAAGATAAGTGGAATGGGCTGGGCATGGTGGCCGGTAGCGTGCCACTGCACTCTAGTCTGGGCAACAAAGTGAGACTCCAACTCAACAACAACAACAAAAAGGTAAGTGGAATGTCAACTCTGCTGCAAGGCAACATTACTTACTATAGAATGGCCCTTGAATGAAACTGCATGTTGATAGGGAAGACTTAAAGTGGACTCTACAAATCTATTTGGAAGCACAGACCTTGACTTCCTCATATGCATACAGTTTGACTTGTGTTGGAAGCTATCTATAGTTACGTGCTATTAGAAAACATTTCTGTGGCGTATGAAGCTTACCCATCCTAGACCATGTTGTCTTGTTTACTTACAACTGAGCTGTCACTTGGGGACTAGAAAATGTCTCCTTGCTGTCTGTCTGGATCATTACTGAACATCGCCAAATACCATTCCCAAAGCTGCTCTGGTGGCTTACAGTATTTCTTGCCCTATATCCTCAAAGTTAGATGAACTGCCCTTCAGACTCTAGTCTGTTTGATCCTGTGATTGTGAAGGTCAGTCTATATCAGAGAGTGTGTTTGCAAATTATAAATAGAATTTTATATTTTAGTCTTTTTTAGTCTTTTCTGGGCTGTTTTTTCCCTGTCTGTCGTCTGTTTACCAGTAATACTGTAATTTCTTAAACTGAGAGTTTATTATAATTTTTTATATAGATAGACCTGATTACTTCTCATTAATCTTCCTTTAAAAATATTATTTTTCACTATTCTTTGTTATTGTACTTGAATTTTAAAATTATATATTTTTTGATTTTAATAATTTTTTTCCCCAAGGAGTTCTTTTGCCTTATCACCTAAATACTATCTGGACAGTTGGACAGATACTGTTTGCCATTTGGGAGCAGGTATCTTTTTGTGAAAACTGAGCGATTTTATTATAAGTTATTTCCTCACTTCCCTCTGTTCCAGCCTAGGCAACTGGCCAGGGTTCTGTTTTTCTAGCCTTCTGTTACTGCTCTGTCAGCTCTCTGCATGTCAGGCTGTTCCTTTTTATGTACCTTTCAATCATACAGGACAACAGAGAGTACAGTAAAAGCAGCATCATTTATAATATGGCTTTGTTTTATTGATTCTAGATTTAAAACTTGTGTTGCAACCAATACCTTTATTTGTCATTTTCTTCCTTAGAAACACAGAGACCATATTATCCTTGAGTATTTAGTATCAGGAGAGTTCCTAGTATACTTATGTTGGAAGCAGCTACTATACTTACTCATGTATTAAGCCTTACCTTTTAGGGAAATAGGTTTAAGAAATAACAGTAGGGTTTAAGATGGTATTGAGATAGAGTGTTGGCATCTCTTTTCATCTGAACTCTTATGTTTCATAGATTATTTTATTTTTAATTTTAATTTTTGAGTCAGGGTTCTCAGTTTGTCTCTCAAGCTGGAGTGCAGTGGCAGAATAATGACGATCACAGGTCACTGCAGCCTTGACCTCCTGGGCTCAGGTGATCCTTCCACCTCAGCACTCCAAGTAGCTGGGACTACAGGCGTGCACCATCCACGTCTGGCTAATTTTTTTATTTTTTGTAGAGACAAGATTTTACTGTGTTGCCCCAGGCTGGTCTTGAACTCTTGGGCTCAAGTAATTCACCGACCTTGGTTCCCAAAGTGCTGGGATTACAGGCATGAGCCACCATACCCACTCTCAGTTTCTTTTATCACTGTTTAATTCCTCTTCAATTATGTAAGCCCTTCGTCCAACTCACAGTTGTTTTTGTCATTAACTCATTTTTTTTTGTTGTTGACATGGAATCTGTACTCATTTTTCTTTATATTTCATCCATTCAGTTTTGTCTGACCTATTTGAGTAACCTCTAAATTCTCTTCATCTAGTATACTCTATTTGGTATTTTCTCTCTGACCAGGAATTTTGGCTTATGTGCCTTTTTGTCTGAAACTGGTAATCCATTTTGTGATAATATAATTTTATTTTATTAATTCCTTGGCACACTGAGTTACCTTTTTTGTTATTTTTAATCAGAGTATTTATGTGAACTCTTTTCTAGTGTGATGAACAAGTCTGGGGTAAATCGAGTAGTTTGGAAACGGCCTCGGCTCACTCACAATGGACCTGTTAGAAGGAGCACAGTAATTGACCAGATTCCTTTTCTGGCGGTAGCAAGAGCACTTGGTAAGTAGGACTTACATTTGGTAAAATTCTTTGGATTTTCTAAAATATATAGTGGTAAAATAAAAGAGGAGGCTGAGAACTAAACTCTTACTTGGCATGTGGTGAGGGTAGAGATATGATGATATTGCATTAAATTCTTTAAAATCTAGGCCAGGTACAGTGGCTCACACCATACTCTCAGCACTTTGGGAGGCCGAGGTGAGAGGGTTGCCTGAGCCCACAGGTTTGAGACCAGTCTGGGCAACTTGGTGAGACCTCATCTCTACAGTAAGTCAAAAAATTAGCTGGGTGTAGTGCTGCATGCCTGTAGCTCCAGCTACTTGGAAGGCAAAGGTAGAAGGATCGCCTGAGCCCAGCAGGTCAAGGCTGTGGTGGCCATGAGCATGCCTCTGCATTCCAGCCTGGGCTACAGAGTGAGAGACTCCAACTCAAAAAAAAATTTATTTAAAATCTAACAGGAGCAGGCTATGGTATGTATTTCACTGACAATTGTCCTTTGATCATGATCAAGTTCAGTGTTTTGCTAACTTGTCTATACTTATGGTAGCATATGTGTGTCTAGGCTTAATGTTACCCTTGAAACTGTTTTTAAATATCCTTTTCTATTTTAGCCCTTAATATTATCTCCTAACAGCCTTCAAAGCTCTTCAGATTTTGTGAACTGTAGTGTGCCTGGCATGTAATAAGTGCTCTATAAATGTTAGCTGTTGTTGATATTTATTGAAATAGGACAGTGACATGATCCAGTTTGGGTTTGAAGGATTATTTTGGTTGCTCTATAACTAGGATTTTAGGGAAATAAAATTGGAGCTAGGGCTATCATTTAGGGGCCTATTGAAACAGTCTAGCCACTTTACATATTTCATAGATTTTTTGCAGAGCTAGAAGGCTGTATAAGTTACCCAGGTCATTCACTCATAGTGTAAGCATGTGATAATTGATCTTCCAGTTATTACCAAGAAAAAAGAGAGAAGATGATAGCTTCTGCTTACGTTTCAGATAGGTGGTGAATTTCAGATTAACTACTGCCATTTGTAGCATTATTGAGCTTTGAAAGGGGGCACGAGAGGCAAGGAATTGATATTACTAACCAATAGAGGGTTTTTTTTTTTTGTTTTTTTTTTTATGGAGCTCATTGGACTGATGGTAGGACCTTGCTCTAGGTTCAAAAGTAAGGTGACTGTTCAATGTAGAAAAGTAGATCCTTAGTTATTTTGTATGTATGAATATGTGTGCCAAGCATTTCAGGTAAGCCTTGGAACTCCTAGTAACTGCGTATAAGAGAGATAGCAGGAAAATTAGCTGATTTTTCTCCTTCAAACATTCCTACTCAGTCCAGTGATACTCTCTAGAGTAATTCAGATAAGAAATTCAACCTCTGCTTGAATATCTTCAGTAATCTTAAAGTTTAAAAGCATAAACTCGGCCAGGCACAGTGGCTCACGCCTGCAATCCCAGCACATTGGGAGGCTGTGGTGAGAGGATTGTCTTAGTTCAGAGCTTTGAGACCATCCTTGTCTCTATAATAAATCAAGAGGCCGGGCTTGGTGGCTCAGCCTGTAATCCCAGCACTTTGCGAGGCTGAGGCGAGTGGATTGCCTGAGCCTGCAGGTTGGAGACCTGCCTGGGCAACTTGGCGAGATCTCATCTCTACAATAAATCAAAAATTAGCCGGGTGTAGTAGTGCGCGCCTGTAGTTCCAGCTACTT
>NW_007258886.1:138157-140877 GCF_000164805.1 Carlito syrichta | reverse complement strand
AGCCCAGCAGGTCGAGGCTGCAGTGGCCGGGAGCGGCCACTGCACTCCAGTCTGGGCTACCGAGTGAGACTCCAACTCAAAAAAATAAAAATAAAAATAAATCAAGAAATTAGCTGGGCATGGAGGCGCATGCCTGTAGTTCCAGCTACTTGGATGGCCGAGGTGGAAGGACTGTCTGAACCTGGCAGGTCGAGGCTGCAGTGGTGATTGAGTGTGCCACTGCACTCCAGCCTGGTTGACAGAGACTCCATCTCAAAAAAAAAAAAAGTACAATGGTAATATTTAGTTTCTGCTACCTTAGCATTGAACCTTTGCTAATGGAGACCTGGAATCCTGACTGTCACTAGCTGTCAGTATTCATATTATTTTGTTAACTCATTGAGGTTGGCTTCTCAGATACTTTTCTTATGAATTTCTATGAGACTTTATTTTATTTTATTATTACGTACCCTGTTGGCTTTTCTTGGGGTCATGTGAGGGGTGAGAAGATGAGAGACTGGATGATAGCAACATTAGATGAATTCCTTGCAGAATATCTTTTGTATTGATTAATAGATTGGTGTATATTTGGAGGAGAAGATCTTGATTGATGTGATGCTATGTTTCGTCCTTAGCTTATTTCTTGAGGCTAAAGGCAACTGACCTAGAGGCTCTATCCACCCAGGACCCACCCTGCTTCCCAAAGCCACACTTGTAACCTATCCAAGGCATACCTATTGGGAAGCTCAGTTCATAGATACCTACATCTTTAGCTGTATTAAATATTGCTATATATCTTCCCAAAGTGATTATGCCAGGTTATTACAATCCCATTCTATTAGCTATTGCCATATAACAAAATACTCCCAAACTTAGCAATTTAAAACATTTTTTATCTCACATAGTTTCTCTGCTTCAGGAACCCAGGAGTGGCTGTGCTGGGTGATTCTGCCTTATATTATTTCATGTAGTTGCAATCATCTTGTCAGTAATCATCTGAAGGCTTGAAGAGGACTGGAACATCTACTTCTGAGGCAGCTTATTTGTGTGGCTTTTGCCAGGAGGACTCACTTTCTTGCTTTATGGTCCTCTCCATAGGGTTGCTTGATATGTCTTCATCTCATGGTAGCTGACTTCCTTGGAGCAAGTTATGAAAATGACATTTTGGTTTCCGCCTTGCTTTCTTGGTACAGAACATCACAGAACTTGCTGTAAGGAAGCCAGCTCCATATTTTATTTGTTAATGCTGATTCACTTAGTTCAGCCCACCCTCAAGTATATCAAAGGATTTGTGAATATACTTTAAAAGCATGTGGTTCCCATTTCTTTATGATTGTTCTTCATTTCCCAAATAATTATTAAATATCTGGTATGTGCCAATGATCTAGGTGCTGGAAATTCAGCAATGAACAAGAGCCAAAAATTCCTGCACCCATGGAGGTTTCTAAGTTAGCGCAAAATATGACAAACTGAAATAAATGTATAAAACGTACATTGTGTTAGATAGTGAGAAATTTTACCAAGAAAAATAAAGCAGGGGATGTTGTGAGGGGTGTAATTTTAAATCGGATGGGCAGAGGATGTCTCACTGAGAAGATGATGTGTGATGTGTGAATAAAGAGACGAGGCAGTGCAACCTGTGAGTGTTTTGGGGCAAGATCATTTAAGTAGAAGTAAAAAATATAAGGGTGCTTATTACTCTAATTTTTTTTGTTTGTTTTGTTCTGAGTTGGAGTCTCACTCTGTTGGCCAGACTGGAGTGCAATGGCACACTCCTGGCCACCACAGCTTCTACCTGCTGGGCGCCAGCAATTCTTCCACCTCAGCCTTCCAAGTAGCTGGAACTATAGGCACGTGCTGCCATGCCCAGCTAATTGTTTGATTTATTGTAGAGATGAGGTCTCACCATGTTGCCCAGGCTGGTCTCGAACCTGCGGGCTCAGGCAGTCCTCTTGCCTCGACCTCCCAAAGTGCTGGGATTATAGGCTTGATCCACTGCGCCCAGCCTATTACTCTAATTTTTAACTAAGCCACTGGAAGGATGGAGCTGTCATTAACTGGTATATGAAAGACTGGAACATCAGTGGTAAGGGAAAGTCAGGAGTTTGGTTTTGGACAAATTAGCTGTGAGGCACTTATCAGACATTATAGAGGTGATATCTATTGGACTTTTGGTTACAATAATTGAATTTGGGTAAGGTCTAGGCTGGAGATTTCAGTTTGGGAGCCAGTAGCATATAGATAGTTTCCAAAGTCTTGAGAGTGAATGAGGTCATGTAGAGATTGAGTGTAGATGGAAAAAGAAAAAGATCTAGTGCTGAGCCCTGAGGTGTACATTCACCGTTAAGAGTTGGGATGGATCGCCGGAGCCCAGCAGGTGAGGCTGCAGTGGCTGGGAGCGGCCACTGCACTCCAGTCTGGGTGACAGTAAGACTCCAACTCAAAAAAAAAAAAAAAGAGCTGGGATGTAGCTGGGCTCGGTGGCTCAGCCTGTAATTCCACGCCTTTGGGAGGCTGAGATAAGTGGATTGCCTGAGCCTGCGGGTTCGAGACCTGCCTGGGCAACTTGGCGAGAACTCATCTCTACAATAAATCAAAAATCAGCCAGTCATGGTAGCGCACGCCTGTAGTTCCAGCTACTCGGAAGGCTGAGGCGGAAGGATCGCCGGAGCCCAGCAGTTCGAGGACTACACTCCAGTCTGGGCTACAGAGTGAGACTCCAACTCAAAAAAAAAAAAAAA
>NW_007258886.1:104951-137924 GCF_000164805.1 Carlito syrichta | reverse complement strand
CTGAGCCCAGCAAGTTGAGGCTGCAGTGGCCATGAGCATGCCACTGCACTCCAGCCTGTACCGTAGAGTGAGATTCCCATTCAAAAAAAAAAAAAGAGTTGGGATATGTTCTGATTCCACTTGAGTGTTGCATTTTTTAAAAGGGAAGGGGGCAAACACAGTAGCTCATGCCTATAATCCCAACACCTTGGGAGGCTGAGGTAGGAAAATTGCTTGAGCCAAGGAGTTGGAGGTCAGCCTGGGAAAATAAAAAGAACTCGTCTCACCAAAAAAAAAATCTATATCCCAGCTTGGTGGTATACACCTGTAGTCCCAGCTACTTAGGAGGTGAGGCAGGAGGATCTCCTAAACCCAAGAGGTTGAGACTGTGACAAACCATGATCAAGTGACTGTACTACAACCTGGGCAACAGAGTGAGACCACAGCTCAAAAAAAAAAAAAAGAGAGAGAGAGAGATGGATAGACAGGGTGCGGTAGCTCATGTCTATAATCCCAGCACTTTGGGAGGCCAAGGTGAGAGAACTGTCTGAGCCCATAGGTTAGAGACAAGCCTGGACACCTTGGTGAGACCTGGTCTCTACAATAAATCAGAAAATTAGCTGGGCGTGATGGTGTGCACCTGTGGTTCCAGCTACTTGGAAGGCTGAGGTGGAAGGATCACCTGAGCCTGGCAGGTCAAGGCTGTGTTGGCTGTGAGCATGCCACTGCACTCTAACCTGGGTGACAGAGTGAGACTCTAACTAAAAAAAAAAAAAAAAAAAAAAAAAGAAAAGAAGAAGAAGAGGTGGGGGATATGAATGGAAGAACAAAGCAAAACAGCTCAGAACAGTAAGCAATATAGGAGGAAACTTGGAAGAGTTCACCCTGGAGGCTAGGTGAAGAAAGTGTTTTCAGAAATGTTTCAAATATTGTTATCATTCAGGTAGGGGGAAGACTGAAAATGACCATTGAATTTAGCAATGTGGAGGTGATTGTTGACCTTGACCAATATAGTAATTCTTGGTGGAATAGTGAGACCATGATTGCAGTTGGTTCAAGAAAAAACTAACTTCTTGAGTGGGAGGAGTAAAATTTGATGCATCAGACTTAGACCATCTTTATTTCAACATTATTTGGTATACAAATATATGGAAATGAATTAATATTTTGATATAAAAGGGCCTATAAGGGAGAGATAAAATTGTTTCAGTGATTTTTTTTAAAAAACTGTTTTCCTCTTGATTTTTCTTTTCCATGACATATTTTATTTAAAAAAATAATAGTACCTCTTAGATTTTAACATTTAAACTAAGCAAAAAAAAGGGGGGAGAAACTTTGTCGGATTACTTTTCCAGACTTTGCAAAAAAAAAAAAAAATGTTTTAAAAGAACTATGAGGCTGGGTGCAGTGTCTCTCACCTTGTAATCCCAGTGCTTTGGGAAGCCAAGGCAAGAGGCAAGAAGATTGCTTGAGCCCAGGAGTTCAAGACTAGTCTGGGCAACATAATGAGACCTTGTCTCTATAAAAAAATGAGAAAATTAGCTGGGCATGGTGGCACACACCTGCAGTCACAGTTATTTGGGAGGCAGAGACGGAATGATCACCTGAGCCCACCACTGCACTCCAGCCTTCATGACAGAGTGAGATGCTGACTCAAAATAGATAGATAAATAAATAAATAAAAGAATCACAGTACTAGTTTTCTGAGTTTAGCTTGTTACATGTTAATCATTATTGACCCAAAGTAAATTAGGTGCTAATTTTTAGCACTACCCTTGTGGTTTATGACCATTTTTCTTACAATTTTGGGAAACAGAGAGGTCTTATTAAAATTGGTGGCCTGTAAGGCACTGATGATGATCGTAATTACTCGAGTACAAATGTAGCAGAGATGCCTTCTAGTGGCTTCCTGATAGAATTGCATTTGAGTATTACAAATCATTCATGGAACAAATTTTTTTTTTTTGAGTTGGAGTGTGGTATATATGAAGCACTGTACTGTATGTACAATCACACGATCCTTGCTCTCAAGGAGCTTATAGTCTAGGGAAGGGGATAGGCATTTATCAAATGTGATCACAAGAGGAAATGAAAAATTTCAACTCTTAACTATTTATGTACTAACAAGAACTTAAAATTGAAGTATTTTACCTAACCACAGAGACCAGAGAAGTGATATTTGAATTGAGATTTGAAGAACTATTAGAGGTTGAAAGAGGAAGAAAGTGTGGACTAGGCATAGAAGACAGCATTTTTGGAAGTGCTATGATATGAAGAAACAGAGTTATGGAAGGAACTGTGATGAAGGCCAATGTAGTTGGAACAGGGATGTGGTAATAAGAGATACAGATAAAATACTGCCCTTTTGGGGTGGGGGAAGCGGGTAGAGACAGGTTCTCACTATGTCACCTAGGCTGTTCTTGAACTCCTGGCCTCAGTGATCCTCCCTCCTTGGCCTCCTGAAGTGCCAGGATTACAGGCTTGAGATACCATGTCCAGCCAGAAAATACTGTTTATAGACGACTGTGTTAAAGAATTGTGTCTTGGCCGGGCTCGGTGGCTCAGCCTGTAATCCCAGCACTTTGAGAGGCCGAGGTGAGTGGATTGCCTGAGCCGGTGGGTTCAAGACCCGCCCGGGCAACTTGGCGAGACCTCATCTCTACAATAAATAAAAAATTAGCCGAGTGTGGTAGTGCACGCCTGTAGTTCCAGCTACTTGGAAGGCTGAGGCGGAAGGATTGCTGGAGCCCAGCAGGTCGAGGCTACAGTGGATGTAAGCCTGAGACTTCAACTCAAAAAAAAAGAAAAAGAGAATTGTGTCTCTATCTTAAGAACAGTAGTAAACTATTACAGTGTTAGAATAGGAAACTTATAACTAGATTTTTATTTTATTTGTTATTTTTTTGAGTCAGGGTCTTACTCTGTCACCCAGGCTGAAGTGGTATGATCATAGCTTACTGCAGCCTTGCCCTCCTGAGCTCAGGTGATCCTTCCATCTCAGCCTCTCTAGTAGCTGGGTCTACAGGTATACACCACACTTGGATATTGTTTTGATTTTTTGTAGAGACGGGTCTTGCTATGTTGCCCAGGCTGGTCTTGAACTCCTGGGCTTAAGCAATCCTCCCACCTTGGTTTCCCAAATTGCTGGGATTTCAGGTATTAGCCATCGTGATTGCCCTGTATATTTTTTTAAATTGTGGTAAACTAGATGTAAGACACATATCATATACCATCTTGCTGTTTTAGGTGTGTATTTCAGTGATATTAAGTATATTTACACTGTTTTGTAACTATCACCACCATCCATCATAGATTTGTATTTTTAAAGAGATAATTTTGATTGTAATTTTGAGAATGGATCAGAGGGGACAAATCATTGGGAAGCTCTTGATGGGAAGCCACTCACAGATTGGAGGAAGGTGCTGACGTCCTATAGATTGCTGGTTGCCATGTACCACAGCAGCAAGCAGAGAAGAGCATACTGGAATCGAAGAAAGTTTCCTCTCTCTTGGTCTCTTCAGTGTCTTCTACTGAGGAGAAGAGAAATGGCCATTCAGCAGACAGTGTACCATGTCTGCCAATGGCCAAGGCACTTCCCTTCAGGACCTACAGAAATGACACTGTGATTATATTGGTGTACAAACACTAGACCAGTAATCAAACTCATAGTTACAGCTCCAGTTCTGGGCCTTACTGATTATTTGGTCTCAAAGCCATACACACTCGTAAAGTAAGGGATTTGACTGTGAATTTGAATTGTCTGGTGAGTTTGTTAAAAATTCAGATTCTAGGAACTTTTACTAGCAAATTTGAGGCAACCCACCCATCAAAACAAATCATAATAGGAATACATGAAAACTTATTGAGTGAAGAAAGAACCTATAAGTTCATACTGATACTAAAAAAAATGGTCAAGAGATTGGAGAGGAATGGAAAGCTCTACTTTAAAGAAAAAACTGTGGGCTGGGCACAATCGCTCATACCTCTCTAATCCCAGCACTTTGGGAGGCCCAGGTGGGAGGATTGCTTGAACCCAGGAGTTCGAGACCAGCCTGAGCAACATAGTGAGACCTCATCTCTACAATTATAAAAAAAATAAAAAATAAAAAGACTGTGGTGGAGTAGGGGTGGGGAAAGAGAAAATAACAAAAAGTTAAATAAAATGTAAACAACTGTCAAGTAATAAATGCAGTTCGAGTGTTCTAATTCTGTCATCAGTTCAAAGCCATTATAGTAGTAATTGATTCATTTAGGAATTATTAATAGATACTAAAATTTGGCATATTTTGGTGTAGAACAGGATAG
The DNA here is from genome assembly GCF_000164805.1 of Carlito syrichta. Taxonomy (NCBI): domain Eukaryota; kingdom Metazoa; phylum Chordata; class Mammalia; order Primates; family Tarsiidae; genus Carlito; species Carlito syrichta. Next base: position 133,640 of record NW_007258886.1, on the reverse strand, counting down.
TTCGTTCACGAACTGTCAACCTGCAGGGAGACCTTTAAACAAATGACCAAACTTGGCATTGCAATAGCCAGGACAAATTGGCCCGTTGTGGTGACTCACACCTATAATCCCAGCACATTGGGAGACAGAGGCAAGAGGACTGCTTGAGCCTAGGAGTTCAAAACCAGCTTGGGCAACATAGCAAGACCTTGTCTCTATAAAAAAGAGAGAGAGAGAAAAGAAAAAGAAAATTAAGACCGGGTGCAGTGGCTCACGCCTATAATTCCAGCACTTTGGGAGGCTGAGATGAGAGGATTGCCTGAGCCTGCGGGTTGGAGACCAGCCTGGGCAATTTGGCCAGGTCTCATCTCTACGATAAATCAAAAATTAGCCGGGCATGGTGGTGCATACCTGTAGTTCCAGTTACTTGGAAGGCTGAGGTGGAATGATTGCCTAAGCCCAGCAGGTCGAGGCTGCAGTGTCCAGGAACGTGCCACTGTCCTCCAGCCTGGGTGACAGAGTGAGACTCCAACTCAAAAACAAACAAACAAAAAAGTTAACTCAGCATGGTGGTGCACATCTGCAGTCCTAACTACTCGGGAGACTGAGGCAGAAGGATTGCCTGTGTCCAGGAGGTTGAGGCTGTGGTGAGCTGTGATCGTGCCAGTGCACTCCAGCCTGGTGGCAGAGTGAGACCCTGACTCATGAAAAGAGGAAATAATAATAATAGGACAAAGCAACACGATGTCCCTCCTCATTTGATTTGCTGGGAAGGACACGACATCAGTAATGTAGCCTTGTTTCTCCCCCTCACAAAAAAAAAAAAAAGATGAACTTGAACACAAAGTTTTATATAGTGTAAGAGCATGAGGAAAAAACCAGGCAAATCCAGTTTAAGGGTCATTCTGCAAAACAACTGTCCTGGACTCTTCACAGTTGTCAAAACCATGGAAACCTGACAGTATCTAGGGGACTGTTCTGGGTTAAAATTGACTACATGCGGTGAATGCTTCTTGAATGGTTCATAGATTTTAAAAATACATTATTGGGACAACTGGGGAGATTTGAACATTAATTTATAATATAGTCAGTAATATGAAATATTACCTGAAATGTTATATGAACTTATAGTGCAGTAATATGAAATCTCCTGAGTGGGGTTATGTGGAAGATTATCCTCATACTTCGGAGATAATGCTGAAATATTGATATTTAGAGATAAAGTGTTTTGAGCCTGTAATGTAATCTCAAATAGTTTAGTAAATAACTAAAACTGACTTTATCCACAGATGACAACCTTGTCTGCATAAAAAATTCCAAAGATTCTTTTAAAAAGCTACAGTAATTAGTAAGTGAATTTAGCAAGGTCACATCCAAATTCAATGTATACTGTATTATATTTTTACCTACTAGAAATGAACAATTCAAAATGAAATTTAAATAAGCATCATGTGTAATTGTACAGAGAAACCATGCAATATTTAGGTATACTTGTAACAAAATATGCTCCAGATTTGCATATGGGAAACTACAAAATGAATATGGCATATCTCTATATATTAATTCTTCTTACTAAATAGAGAATAAATAGAACTTACAGAAGGCTTAATAAATAGAGATATACCATATTCTTGGATTGGGTATTTAAATATTGTTAAGATGGTCTACTGCCAAATTTCAGCTCAAAAATTGTGTGTGTGTGTGTGTGTGTGTGTGTGTGTGTTTAAGATGACATTGACATTTCTCTCCACATTGATTGTTTTCTTTTTTTTTTTGAGTTGGAGTCTCACTCTGTCGCCCAGACTGGAGTGCAGTGGCCACTCCCAGCCACCGCAGCCTCGACCTACTGGGCTCCGGCGATCCTTCCGCCTCAGCCTTCCAAGTAGCCGGAATTACAGGCATACGCTTCCACGCCTGGCTGATTTTTTAATGTATTGTAGAGATGAGGTCTCGCTGCCCAGGCGGGTCTCGAACCCGCGGGCTCAGGCAATCCACTCACCTCAGCCTCCCAAAGGCGCGGGATTACAGGCTGAGCCACCGAGCCCAGCCGATTGTTTTCAATCAAAACCCAGTTTTATGAATTTAAGTTAGAAGAAATGAGCCCTTGAAATGTATTGAGGTTTTGTGAGGAGAAAATAGAAGATATTGGAGACTAGTAATTTGGGAGTTTTCTTTTTTTGTTTTGGGGTTTTGGGTCTTTTTTTTTTTGAGTTGGAGTCTCACTGTTGCCACCACAGCCTCGACTTGCTGGGCTCAGGCGATTCTTCTGCCTCAGCCTTCCAAGTAGCTGGAACCACAGGCATGCGCCACTGTGCCCAGCTAATTTTGTTTTTATTTATTGTAGAGACAAGGTCTAGCCACGTTGCCCAGGCTGGTCTCAAACCTGTGGGTTCAGGCAATCCTCTTGCCTCCGCCTCCCAAAGTGCTGGGATGACAGGTGTGAGCCCCTGCTCCCAGTTAGGAAGTTGTCAGTAAGAGTTGGAAACTTGGCCGGGCTTGGTGGCTCAGCCTGTAATCCCAGCACTTTGGGAGACTGAGGCGAGTGGATTGCCTGCGCCCATGGATTCGAGACCAGCCCAGGCAACTTGATGAGACCTGATCTCCACAATAAATTTTAAAAAATTAGCTGGGTGTGGTAGTGCATGCCTGTAGTTCTGGCTACTTAGAAGGCTGAGGCAGAGGGATCGGCAGAGTCCAACAGGCCGATGCTGCGATGGCCGTGAGTGTGTCACTGCACTCCAGCCTGGGTGACAGAGTGATTCTGTCAAAGAAAAAAAAACTTGAAAGCATGATTTCACCAAAGCAGTATGCAGATATACTTATACGAGGGGGCACCCCTCCAAAAATGGAATTTAGGTATAAAAAATTGTATATTTATTCTTGCATGTTTAAGCATCAAAGTACTCTCCATTGGATGAAACACACCTTTTGATGCTTTTTCCACTGCTGAAAAAAAGATTTTGAACTTGTCAGTTTTGATGTGTTTTAAGTGCTTCTGCTGTTTTTGTTTCACTTCTTCCATGTTGGCAAAACGTTTCCCTTTGAGAACTTTTTTCATCAGAGAACCAAAAAAAAAGTCACTCAGGGCAAGATTAGGTGAATAGGGAGGGTTGGGGGTGAGGGGTCCTGCTGTTTTTGGTTGAAAACTTATGAACACTCAGTATACTGTGGGCAGGTACAGTCATAAATTATCCATCATTGGAACAGGCAAACTCATTGAAAGAATCTCCAAAAAAAATTCACTGAAGCTGAAGGCACTCTCTCAACAATACTAGCTGGTACACTGATGCTGATAGGTTCCTAGAACACTTACCTAGTGGGGGAAACCTGTACTACCAGGGGGCTTTCCTCCAAAAGATTATTTGGGGTTTTCTTGGGGGTCCCTTCCTTGTATATACATACATGATATTTCCAGAAGGATAAGAACATAGAATAATAGTTGTTTTATATGTAGAAAACTAGGAAAGACAGGAAAGAAAAGGGAGGATTTTCACTATATACCATATGAATGTTTTACATATTTAGATAAAAAGCCCAAATAATAGGGTAAACTACTTTTGAAAGTTTTTGACATCACTGATGAACTCTGTAATTGCTACCTTAATATTTATCTTAATTGTCTGCATGTTCATTTTTATTATTTCACCAATCTCAGAGCTTTGCTTTGCTGGTAAGAGTTAAATATGCCTTTGTGCACTGACCTGGATTATACATAGCTTGTTGTGGTCACATGTGTTCTCCTTTGCTACTCTGAAGATTCAATTGCCTTGTTGAACAGGCTGGTTAGTGGTGATTTTGCTGTTTTAGAGTGGAGTAATTGATTTGAATCATTCTTTCCTTGTATTTTGAGCATGTTTGAATTGGCCAGTATTTCTGACGGGAGCTAATGGAGAAGTTTAAAAAGGAATGGAAAAGACAAGAGCTTTTCTTGTTTTTTTTTGGTTTTTTTTTTTTTGAGTGGTTTTTTTTTTTTTTTTTTTTTGAGTAGACGTCTCTGTTGCTCAGGCTGGAGTGCAATGGAATGCTCATAGCTCTACTGCAGGCTCGACCTGCGGGGCTCAGGTGATCCTTCTGCCTCAGCCTCCCAAGTAACTGGAACCACAGGCGCATGCTACCATGTCCAGCTGTTTTTTGTTTTTTGGAGTTTTTTTGAGTAGGAGTCTCACTCTGTCAACTAGGCTGGAGGGTAGTGGCACGCTCCTGGCCACCACAGCCTCGACCTACTGGGCTCAGACTATCCTTCTGCCTCAACCTTCCAAATAGTTGGAACTACAGGCACATGCCACCACAACCGGCTAATGTTTTGATTTATTGTAGAGTTGGAGTCTCACCAAATTGCTCAGGCTGTTCTTGAACCTGTGGGCTCAGGCATTCCTCTCACCTCGACCTCCCAAAGTGCTGGGATCACAGACATGAGCCACTTGTGCCTGGCTTCTTGTTATCTAACAAAAAGCCAAACCTACTGAAAGGGAGCAAAAACTGTTTTCCTTCTTGTCTGAACATCCTTTGCCTTTTAATTTAATCCTTTCCATTAAGGCTTAACAAACAAACCAAACACAACACACGACAACAAACAAAAGAGGCAGAAATTGATATTTTCCCCTTTCTATCTTCTTCACTTTTTTGGGAACAAAAGAGAAGTTTGTTTCTTCTTACAGAAGAGTAGATGATTTCTATAAATGGTTCTTATTTTCTACTGTTGCAGTTTTACTTAATCTTTTTGATGTCCTCAGTCCACTAAAAGTAATTTTCTCTTGAACATTTTGAGGTTAATATCTAAAAGACTGAAGTTTAAGCATTGTTTTATGTGGAGTGAATTAAGGAGGAGGATAAATGTGTAAGAACCTTATTTTTCTGGCTCACTCTTGCTTTCTTTGGTCATATATAGTTGTTAAGAGTATAAAAATACTCATTTTTCCCCCTGGAATTCTCTTCTGAGTGACTGATACTCATTTTGATATAGATACTTTACTGACTTAGAGGCTATCAGGAGGTTTGTAGATAGCCTTTAGTATGCCTATTTGTAGGACGATTTCTCCTAATCTTTCCTTTTTTCTTCAGAATTATGTTAGTTAATCCTGGTCCTTTGCTCTTGCCTATACCGTTTGAATCAGCTTATCAAATTCTACAAAAATCCTTTTGAGATTTTGGTGGAATTAAGTATATCTATAAATCTGGTTGGTTTCTCTACTTATTTAGATAATCGATTTAGTTTTTTTTTTTTAAGTTTTTGAATCAGGGTCTCACTCATGTCACCCAGGTAGGAGTGCAGTGGCACCATAGGGCTCATCACAGCCTAGATCTCCTGGGCTCAGGTGATCTTTCCTCATCAGCCTCCCAAGTAGTTGGGACTACAGGTGTGTGCCACCACGTCTGGCTAATTTTTTAATTTTAATTTTTATTTTTGCAGAGACGAGATCTTGCTTTGTTGCCCAGGCTGTTCTTGAACTCCTGTGCTCAAGTAACCCTCTTCTCAGCCTCCCAAAGTGCTGGAATTATAGGTGTGAGCCACCATGCCCAGCCAATTTTATGTTATCAGATGCTTTTCTGAATCTATTAAGGTGAACCATGTAGATTTTCTCCTTTAATCTGTTGCTTCTTCCACCCTGTTTTTGTTTTAAATTTGAATCTTACTTTGTTGCTCACACTGGAATGCAGTGGCACCATCACGTCTCACCACATCCTTGACCTCCTGGGCTCAAGTGATCCTTCTGCCTCACCTTCCTAAGTAGCTGGAACTACAAACACAGGCCACCACACCTGGCTAATTTTGATTTTTTTTTGTAGAGACAAAGTCTTGTTGTGTTGCCCAGGCTGGTCTCTAAATCATGGCCTCAAGCAGTCCTTCCACCTTAGCCTCCCAATGTTCTGGGATTACAGGGGTGAGTCACTGTACCCAGCCTAATCTGCTTTGATACTATTAGCTTCTAAATAATACTTTTTGCTTCTTCTGTTTCCTTCCCCTAGGTGATTTGTGGAGCTATGATTTCTTCAGCGGTGAGTTTGTTGTGTCACCGGAACCAGACATAAGTGTCCATACTCTGGATCCCCAGAAACACAAGTATATTATCTTGGGGAGTGATGGACTTTGGAATATGATTCCACCTCAAGATGCCATCTCAATGTGCCAGGACCAAGAGGAGAAAAAATACTTGATGGTGAGAAGTAACTCATTAATTTGGTATTGTTGTCCAAACATTGTTTTGGTACTTTGTCAGGGATCGTAAATATGAACTAAGGATAATCACCTTGGATACATTTTTGTACTTACCTGCGTCTACTAGTAGGTAAAACATACCTTTTGCAGCTCCTAATCCTTAGGGTAATGGCACAGGAAATAAGTGAAACTAGATTACAAAACATACAGCTATTGACTTCAGTATGAACTGGCTTATGACACCTTGCCAATATTTTTTTTTTTTTGAATGAGATATAAGCCATGTGGCCCACACCTGTAATCCCAGCACTTTGGGGGCGGAGGCGAGAGGATTGCCTGAGTCCAGGGGTTCGAGACCAGCCTGGGCAACTTGGCAAGACCTCGTCTCTACAATAAATCAAAAAATTAGCTAGGTGTGGTGGTGTATGCCTGTAGTTCCAGCTACTTGGAAGGCTGAGGTAGAAGGATTGCCTGAGTTCAGCAGTTTGACACTGCAGTGGCCTTGAGCATGCCACCAGCATGCCCTCTAGCCTGGATGACAGAGTGAGACTCCCTCCTCAAAAAAAAAAAGAGATATGATTTACATGCCATAAAATTTATCCGTTTTAAGTATATAGTTCAGTGATTCTTAGTGTAGTTCACAGAATTGAACAACCATCACCATGACCTAATTCCAAAACTTTTTATTTATTTTTATTTTTTTGAGTTGGAGTCTCTTGTCACCCAGACTGGAGTGTAGTAGCATGCTCATGGCTACCACAGCCTCGATCTGCTGGGCTCATGCGATCCTTCCGCCTCAACCTTCCATTATTTTATTTTTTATTTTTTGAGTCAGGGTCTCACTCTATTGCTAGGATGAAATGTAGTGGCATGATTACGACTCACCTTGACCTCCTGGGCTCAGGTTTTCCTTCCACCTTAGCCTCTCAAATAGCTGAGACTACAGGTGTGTGCCACCATGCCTGACTAATTTTTTTTACTTTTTATTTTTGTAGAGACAAGATCTTGCTTTATTACTTAGGCTAGTCTCTAACTCCTGGGCTCAAGCAATCTTTCTGCCTCAGCCTTCCAGAGTGCTGTGATTACAGGCATGAACCACTGTCTGTTCTCCCCTTCCCCCCCCTTTTTTTGAGTTGGAGTCTCACTCAGTCACCTAGGCTAGTGGGCAGTGGCACACTTCTCAGCCACTGCAGCCTCAACCTGCTGGACTCTGGCGATCCTTCCGCCTCAGCCTTCCAGGTAGCTAGAACTATAGGCACGTGCTACCATGCCTGGCTAATTTTTTATTTATTGTAGAGATGAGGTCTTGCCAAGTTGCCCAGGCTGATCTCGAACCCACAGGCTCAGACAGTACACTCGCCTCCGCCCCACAAAGTGCTGGGATTACAGGCTGAACCACTGAGCCCAGCCAGCCGCCAGATGCAGACTGGGCTTGGTGGCTCAGCCTATAATCCCAGCACTTTAGGAGGCCAAGGCAAGTGGATTGCCTGAGCCTGTGGGTTCGAGACCAGTCCAGGCAACTGACGAGACTTTGTCTCTACAATAAATCAAAAATTAGTCAGGTGTGGTAGCATGTGCCTGTAGTTCCAGCTACTTGGAAGGCTGAGGCCAGAAGATTGCCGGAGCTCAGCAGGTCGATGCTGGGGTGGCCGTGAATGTGCCACTGCACTCCAGCCTGGGCGGCAGAGTGAGACTCCAACTCAGAAGAAAAAAAAAGAACTACATTGCTCAGGCTGGTCTATAATTCCTGGGTTTAAGTCGTCCTCCTACCTCAGCCTCCTCAGTAGCTGGGACTATTGTGCTACTGTCCCTGACTCTAAAATAATTTCATCATGATCCCTTAGCAGAGCACATGGAAATGTCTGGAGTCAAAAGCACATGGGAGGAGATATGTTATCCTTGAAAAAGATGATCTTTTTCTAAGATAGGAAAAGCTTTATTTTGAGGTGAAAAGGAGGCAGATTGATTGATTGAAATTGGCTCCATTCATTCACTCAATTAATATATTAGGTACTAGTTATAGGAGTTGCAAAGTTAAATAGAATATGGTCCTTGCTCAGCATTTACCGTATTATTGCAAATAGAATATATAAATAATTGTCAATCCCATTAGACTGTGAGTTCTTTAAAGGTAAGAGTCATTTATTTTTTATTTTTACTATTTCAGAGCCTGGTGTGTTGCATTAACGGATCTCAAAGACTAGTTTGCTTAATGAATTTAGAATTCTTTAAATGATCTGAGAGAGATCATTTCAGTGACATGATGAGGACAAAGCCACTTTGTGGCGAATTGTGAGACCTTATTTATAAACACCAAAGTGTTTTAAAATGAATATTAGCCGGCTCGGTGGCTCAGCCTTTAATTCTGCACTTTGGGAGGCTGAGGTGAGTGGATTGCCTGAGCCCGCGGGTTCGCGACCCGCCTGGGCAACTTGGCGAGACCTCATCTTTACAATAAATCAAAAAAATTAGCCGGGCATGGTAGCACGTGCCTGTGGGTCCAGCTACTTGGAAGGCTGAGGCGGAAGGATCAACGGAGCCCAGCAGGTCGAGGCTGCAGTGGCTGGGAGCGGCCACTGCACTCCAGTCTGGGTGACAGAGTGAGACTCCAACTCAAAAAACAAACAAAAATAAAAAATAAAAAACAAACAAAAATGAATATTGAAGGAAGCATCCATATAACAATGATTAGAACAGATCGTATGAAAATTTGGATGTTGAAAATACAGAAAACTTTAGAAGACTGCATGGGAAGCTTTATGAAAGAGAGTGATATTTGACCAAGTCTTAAAGGTGCGGTTGAATTTAATTTATTAAGTAAATAGATCAAGGGAGGAGAGCGAAGCTTTCCAGGCAAAAGAAATAGAATGTGTAAAGAAGTAGAGAGGAATATAACATACTTAGATTTCACAAGTAGCTGGATGTGACTGGAGGATAGGATGCCCCAGAAGTGAAGGGGAGGAAGTGAAAAGGTTTTGGTTGGTCTTTTATGGAATTAGGTCTTTATAATCAGGCAGTAGAGAGTTACTGAAAAGCTGTATTTTAGAAAGCTTGCTCACTGCAAGGTGAAAGATAAAATAGAAGATGATGATGGATATGAATATATCTATTAGGAGGTAAAGGAAAACAGATGCAAAGTTGGCAATGAAAGATAATGAATGGCAGCGATGGTTAGTGAAGGATTCCCAGGAGAAGGTGACTTAATGAGTGGAATCATAGTTACACAGTTCATCTTCACCTCTCTTCATATGTTCATTCTTTTCTAATTGTCAGTGCAACTAGTTTCATTTTTATTAATGGGTCTATTAGATTTCCTCTTTAGAAGCTTATATTTCAGGTGCATTTTGCAAGTTTGATCTAAGGCAGCAATGATTTAAAAATATACACACTTAGGAAATACGTGAGTGGTAGAATTGGCAGCACTCAAGTTTATAAGGAGAAAGAATATGATGACACCCAAATATCTAACTCTGGTGACTGGCAGAGTTATTATAAAGAAGAAACATTATTTTGGGGGAGAGGGGAGGTAATTAGTTCAGATGTAGGCATTTTGAGTTGGGAGTACCTGTGATTTATCTAGATAGATATTGGTCGGCACTTACAGTGTTTGAACACTGTAAATGCTGGGATTACAGGCATGAGCCACTATGCCTGGCCTGATTTTTCTCTAGCTCAATAAAAAAGTGCAAACAAAGTTTTAAGTGAACATAGCTACACTTAAAAATAGAGGTTTAGGCGGGGTGTGTGTGTGTTGTTTTTTTTTTTAATATCTTTGAATTGAGGTAAAGTATACATATAGCATTTACCTTCTTAACCATTTTACCATTTTTACTTTCTTTACCCTTCCCAGCCTCTGGTAACCATCATTCTACTCTCTATTTATCTAGATAGATATTGGTCGGCACTTAACAGTGTTTGCAAGAGCTGGGTATGGTAGCATGTACCTTTAGTCACAGCTACTGGGAGGCGAAGGTGGAAAGATTGCTTGAGCCCAGGAGCTCAAGGCTGTAGTATGCTATTCTATGCCTGTGAATAGCCACTGCACTCTAACTTGGACAACATAGTGAGACACCATCTCTTCAAACAAACAAACAAACAAAAAACTGAGAGAGATATCTTCAAACACTTTTGAGAATTAACTAGAGTTAGGCAAATCTGTGGCAATATGTGAGATCACTTGGGGATACTATATGGTAGAAGAGGACACAATATTGGGGGACCCAAGTTGGCAGAATTCTAACGAGTTCAGGAAATAATGCAGATAAGATAGTGGAAATGGTTTATAGATGTCTTTTTTCATGAAGCATCGTAAGGAAGGGAAAAAGACACGCTGAAAAAGTGGAAGGTGAGGGAGCCCTTCAGTGAGTCCTCAGTCAGCTAGTGTTTGGAGAGTGAGGAACCATGTACCCTGGAGAATGTGATAGATTCATGAATTAGAGATTAATGCTGCTTTTATTAATTGTGGGGTGCATATTTTTCCACCTTTTAACATCTCTGAAATTGGAATACTTTTTCCAAATAGTGTATTATAGCTTAATTGACAATGTTTTTCTTTCTTTTGTGGCACATATGATGCTTTCATAACCCAAGGCTCATGGTATTCCACATAAAGAAGCAATCTCAGGGCTCAAGTAAGAGAGTTAGAAAAAAACACCAGCTGGGTGCTTTGGCTCACACCTGTTACCCCAGCACTTTGGGAGACAGAGGCAAGGGGTTTGAGACCAGCCTGGGCAGCCTGGCAAGACCATGTCTCTACAGTAAATCAAAAACATTAAAAAATCAAAAACATGTGTGGTGATGCATACCTGTAGTTCCACTACTTGGAAGACTGAGGCAGAAGGTTTGCTTGAGCCCAACAGGTGCAGGCTGCGGTGGCCATGAGCAAACCACTGCACTCCAGCCTGGGCAACAGAGTGAGACTCCAACTTAAAAAAAAGAAGAAAAGAACATCAGAGAAAAAAAACCTAAAGGGAAGGATGAAAATAATAGAGCAGTAATTAATGATTTAGAGAGATTCACAAAACCCAGAAGGTAGTCTTACAAATAAGCCATGGATGGTTTGTTCTTTTTTTTTTCTTCTTTTTTTGGAGTCAGGGTCTCACTCTATTACCCAGGCTGGAGTGCAGTGGCATGATAATGGCACACCACAGCCTCCAACTTGGCTCAGGTAACCCTCCTGCCTCAGCATTCTGATTACCTAAGACTACAGGTGTGCCCTATTATGCCTGAGTAATTTTTTTGATTTTTTTTTTTTTGTAGAGATGAGGACTTCCTATGTTGTGCAGGCTAGTCTCAAACTACTAGCCTCAAGTAATCCTCCCACTTTGACCTCCCAAAATGCTGGGATTACAGGCATGAGCCACTGTGCCTGGCCTGATTTTCTTCTAGCTCAATAAAAAAATGCAAAAAAAGTTTAAGTGAACATAGCTACACTTAAAAATAGAGGTTTAGGTGGGGGGGGGGGGTTGCTGGTTTTTTAATATCTTAGAATTGAGGTAAAGTATACATATAACATTTACCTTCTGTACCATTTTACCATTTTTACTTTCTTTACCCTTCCCAGCCTCTGGTAACCATCATCCTACTCTCTATGAGATCCATGCTTTTAATTCCTACATGAGTGAGACTTGTGGTATTTGTGTCTCTGTGCTTAGCTTGTTTCACTTAACATAATGACCTCCAATTCCATCTATCTTTTACATGTGACAGGATTTCATTATTTTTATTTACTTTCTTTTGGAAATATTCCCAGTAATGGAATTGCTGTATCATATGGTAGTTCTATTTTTAGTGTATTTAATTATTTAATCTTTCTTTTCTTTTTTTTTTTTGAGTTGGAGTCTCACTCTGTCGCCCAGGCTGGAGTAAAGTGGCACACTCACGGCCACCCCAGCATCAACCTGCTGGGCTCCAATGATCCTTCTGTCTCAGACTTCCAAGTAGCCGGAACGACAGGCACACGCTACCATGCCTGGCTAATTTTTGATTTATTGTAGAGACAAGGTCTCACCAAGTTGTCTGGACTGGTCTCAAACCTGCAGGTTCAGGCAATCCACTTACCTCAGCTTCCCAAAGTGCTGGGATTACAGGCTGAGCCACTGAGCCTGGCCAGTGTATGTAATCTTTTGAGATATGTCTGTTTAAATCTTTTGCCCATTTAAAAATTAGATTGTTTTTGAGTTTGAGCTCTTTATATTCTGACTATTAATTCCTTTTCAGATAGATAATTTGTAAATATTTTCTCCTATTCTGTGGGTTGTCTGTTGATTGTTTCCTTTGCTGTGCAGAAGTGTTTTAGCTTGATGAAATTCTATTTGTCTATTTTTGCTTTGGTTGCCTACTCTTTTAGGTCTTATACAAAATATCTTTGTCAAAACCAATGTTCTGGAGCATTTCCACATTGTTTTCTTCTAATAATTTCATAGTTTCAGGTCATGCATTTACATCTTTAATCCATTTTTATTTATTTTTGTGTATGTGTCTTTTTTATTCTACTGCGTATAGTTAGCTAGTTTTGTCAGCACCACTTATTAAAAAGATTTCTTTTCCTGTTGTATGTTTTTGGCACCTTTGTTGAAGATGAACTGGCTATTAATGTGTGGATTTATATCTGGATTCTCTATTTTGTTCCATTGGACACTGTCTGGTTTTATGTCAGTACCATGCTGTTTTGGTTACTGTAGCTTTGAGGTAAATTTTGACCTCCTGTAGCATGATGCCTCCAGCTTTGTTCTTTTGGCTCAGGATTGCTTTGACTTCTTGGGGTCTTTTGTGGTTCTATATAAATGCTTTGACTACTTGGGTCTTTTGTGGCTCCATATAAATTTTAAGATTTTTTTTTTTCTATTTCTGTGAAGAATGTCATTGAAATTTTGATAGGGATTGCATTGAATCTATAAATTGCTTTGGGTAGTATTGTCATTTTAACAGTATTAATTCTTTCAGTCCCTAGTCATGGAATATCTTCATTTTTTGTGTGTCCTTTTCGATTTCTTTCATCAGTTTTTGCATAGTTTTCCATCCATAGATCTTTCACATCTTTCATTAATTGATTTCTAGGACCAAGCCTGGTGGCTCATGCCTGTAATCCCAGAACTTTGGAAGGCCAAGGTGGGAAGATTGCTTGAGACCAGGAGTTCGAGACCAGCTTGGGCAACATAATGAGAATTCATTCCTACAGAAAAAAAAATTAGCCTGACATGGCGGCATGCCTGTAGTCCCAGCTACTTGGGAGGTTGAGGCTGTAGTGAACCGTATTGTGCCACTGCACTCCCCAGCCTGGGTGACAGAGTGAAACTCTGAGATAGATAGATAGATAGATAGATAGATGATAGATAGATAGATAGATAGATAGATAGATAGATAGATAGATAGAGATTCTGACTCAGATAGATAGATTAGATTAGATTCCTAGATCTTTTTGTACCTATTCTAAGTAGGATTGCTTTTTTTTTATTTGGAGTCTCACTCTGTCCCCCAGAATAGAGTGAAGTGGTATGCTCACAGCCACCACAGCCTCTACCGGCTGGACTTAGGCAATCCTTCCGCCTCAGCCTTCCAAGTAACTGGAAATCACAGGCCCATGCCACCAAACTCGGATAATTTTTTGATTTATTGTAGAGCTGAAACCTTGCCAAGTTGTCCAGGCTAGTCTCGAAGCCCTGGGCTCAGGCAATCCTCTCACCTCTGCCTCTCAAAGTGCTGGGGTTACAGGCATGCGTCACCATGCTTGACAGGATTGCTTTATTTCTTTTCATATTCTTTGCCATTGACATATGTATTTTTTGTTTTGTTTTGTTTTTGAGATGGAGTCTCATTCTGTTGCCCAGGCTGGAGTACAGTGGCACGCTCACGGCCACTGCAGCCTCGACCTGCTAGGCTTAGGGGATCCTTCCACCTCAACCTTCCAAGTAGCTGGAACTACAGATACACACCACCATGCCCAGCTAATATTTCATGCCCAGCTAATATTTTGATTTATTGTAGAGACTTTATTTCTTTCTCTTGCCTGATTGCTCTTGGCTAGGACTTCCAGTACTATGGTGAATAGCAGTGGGTCATTGTTTTGTTTCAGCCCTTTGAAAAAAAGCCTTCAGATTTCTCCCATTCTGTATGAGTTTAGCTATGGATTTGTCATATATGGTCTTTATTATTTTGAAATATGTTTCTTCTTTCCCCATTTTGTTGAGGGTTTTTATCATAGAGATTGAATTTTATCAAATGCTTTCCCACATCTATTGAAATAATCATATGGTTTTTGTTCTTGATTCTGTTAATGTGATGTATCATGCTTATTGATTTGCATATGATGACCCATTCCTGGATTTCTGGAATGAGCCCCACTTGATCATGGTGTATGATTTTTTAGTGTGTTGGTAAATTCAGTTTGCTAGTATTTGTTGAGGATTTCTGCATCTATGTTTATCGGTGATATTGTCCTGTAGTTCTGTGTTCATCAGTGATATTGGCCAGTCCTTGTCTGGTTTTGGTATCAGACTAATGCTGGCCTCTTAGAATAAGTTTATAAGTATTCTCACCTCTTCAGTGTTTTTTGAAGAGTTTCAGTAGGATTGGTATTAGTTATTCTTTAAATGTTTGGTAGAATTTAGCAGTGAAACCTTCAGGGCCTGGAATTTTCTTTGAGGGAGACTTTTCGTTCCAGTTTTTTTTTTTTTTTTTTTTTTGAGTCAGTCTCACTCCATCGCCCAGGCTGGAGTGCAGTGGCACGCTCACAGCCACCCCAGTGTCGACCTGCTGGGCTCAGGCAATCCTTCTGCCTCAGCCTTCCAAGTAGCCAGAACTAAAGGTGTGCTCTACCATGCTCGGCTAATTTTTTAAAATTTATTGTAGAGATGAGGTCTCACCAGGTTGCCCAGGCTGTTCTCGAATCTGTGGGTTCAGGCAGTCCCCTCACCTCGGCCTCCCAAAGTGCTAGGATTACAGGCTTGAGCCACCGCACCCGGCCTCATTCCAATTTTGATCTTGTTACTTGTTGATATAGTTTGGATGGTTGACCTCCAAATCTTATGTTGAAATGTAATTCCTTGATGTTTACTTGCCATTTTAAGTAACTTATTTATTCCTTTTTCCTAATTAAAGGTACAGTGAAAACGTGAGTTTCTTTCTTTTTTTTGAGTAGGAGTCTCACTCTCAAGGCTGGAGAGTGAGACTCTCCAGGCTGGAGGGCACCCAGGCTGGAGGGCAGTGGCACGTTCCCAGCCACCACAGCCTTGACCTGCTGGTGATCCTTCTGCCTCAGCCTTCCAAGTAGCTGGAACTATAGGCACATGCCACCATGACCAGCTAATTTTTTGATTTATTGTAGAGATGAGGTCTCGCCAAATTACCCAGGCTGATCTCGAACCCATGGGCTCAGGCAATCGTCTCATCTCTGCCTCCCAAAGTGCTGGGATTATAGGTGTGAGCCACTGTGTCAGGTCTGAGTTTCATGATAAAGATAAAAATATGAGTGAAATTTAACCACAGGACAAAAACCTTTTTTTAAATTATTTATTTAATTTGGAAAAGTACTGTTTTAACATAGGTGAGGGGACTATGGATAATATTGGAAAATTTGGGAGCTTTATTATTTTGGCCATATTGAATAATCAGTTTTTAATTTAATATAGATGTACTGGCAGCTATCTGAGTTGTTAATCCTCCTTGTTCTTTTTAATACAGGGTGAGCATGGACAATCTTGTGCCAAGATGCTTGTGAATCGAGCACTAGGCCGCTGGAGGCAGCGTATGCTCCGCGCCGATAACACGAGTGCTATAGTAATCTGCATCTCTCCAGAAGTGGACAATCAAGGAAACTTCACCAATGAAGATGAGTTCTATCTGAACCTGACTGACAGCCTTTCCTATAATAGTCAGGACACCTGTATGATGAGTCCTTCCCCATGTTCTACACCACCAGTCAAGGTATATAGTTCTGTAGTTTTAAGTTATGTATTAATGGTCTGCAAAAAATTCTTAGATTCTTTATAATAGGATTTTAGATTTGAACTGGTTTCAAGAAAGTGATGGTTAGCCAGGCATGTAATCCCAGCACTTTGGGACGGCGGAGGCGAGAGGATTGCCGGAGTCCAAGGGTTCGAGAGCAGCCTGGGCAACTTGGTGAGATGTCATCTCTACAGAAAAAAAAAAAAATTAACCAAGTACAGTGGTACATGCCTGTGGTTCAAGCTACTTGGAAGGCTGAGGTGGTAGGATTGCCTGAGTCTAGCAGGTCGAGGCTGAGGTGGCCATGAGCATGCCACTGCACTCCAGCCTGGGCAACAGAGTGAGACTCCTACTCAAAAAAAAAAAAAAGAAAGAAAGAAAGTGATGGTTCTTTGTTGTGTAACTTATTATGAGAGAGCTAACTTCACATCAGTACTAATCTGAATGCCAGCCATGTATACAGCACTAATAGATGAATGTGGCCCCTGAAGAATATTGTTTGAAATTTATTGTTTACCATCTAATATTATGAACATTTGTAAAGCATTTAGAAGCTTGTGAAACACTTACATATATTTCATTTGAAACTCATAACCCAGAAATAGTGTTAATGTTATTATTTCATTTTATCAATAATAAGCCTGAGACATTGAACAGTTTGAACAGGGTTAGAGAGAAGATTTGAACTAGACCTGAGAATATCAGACCTTGGAATTGGTTATCTATTAACATGGAAACTTTGTTCCTATTTCTTTTCCATGTTAATATTAAATGAGTTTAAGATATGCTGTGAAATAAGCAAGTATTAAATAAGTACCATATTTCCTTTATTTTGATTTAATAAGAACTCAAATACTTAGTTGTGTTTTCTTCCTAATTTTTTTCCAACCGAAACCAGGGAATATCGATAACTTCTTTGATAATAATGTTTGGACAATCTGGTCTTCTAAGAACGTGTTTTCAGAAGACTTATCGTTAAAATGAAACATACATAGCCAGGTGTGGTGGTACATGCCTGTAGTTCCAATTACTCGGGAAGCTAAGGCAGGAGTTTCCTTTGAGGGTTTGAGATCAGCCTGAGCAACATGACGAGACCCTATCTGTACAATAAATTAAAAAAATTTAGCCAGGCGTAGTGGTGCACACCTGTGGTTCCAGCTACTTGGAAGGCTAAGATGAAAGGATCACCTGAGCCCAGTAGGTTGAGGCTGTGGTGGCTGTGAACGTGCCACTGCACTCTAGCATGAGTGACAGAGTGAGACCCCAACTGAAAAACAAAACAAAACAAAAACTGTGAAAGATCTTATGTTTGTGTATTTGCCTATTTCTGAATGTTGAGTATATTCATTACTTTCATGTTGCCTGATAACTGACCTTCAGGCAGTACTATATAGAGAAGGAGACATTAGGATAAGGGGTCGGGGGAAGGCGGAGGGTATTATAATAGAGATATTCTTCATATTGACCTAAAAAGAAATTATTGCTGTATGATGATTGGCATTAGTAATTTACACAAAATATATTTTAAAAATTAACTAGGTGTGGTGGCTCACGCTTGTAATCCCAGCACTTTGTGGGAGACCAGGGTGGGAGAATTGCTTAAGCCTAGGAGTTTGAGACAAGCCTTGGCAATATAGGGAGACCTCATCTCTACCCAAAAAAAGGGTGGGGGGACTAGCTGGGTGTGGTGGTGTGTGCCTATAATAAACTATGTTTTCCAACCTAAAAAAATTTTTTTAATGATTCAAATTCTGAGAAACAATTACTTAGTAATACCAAAGTAATCATAAGGAAATTTATATATGCAATAAATTTTATATAGGCATGGTTAACCAGTTGGCCCCACTCAAATACGGGAAAAAATTTAGATTAATTCAGAATAATTATCATTGTTGGCTGTGATATAACAACTAGCAAAGGCAGATTTCTGCCCAAGATAATTATTTTGTGTTATTGACTTAAATGTAAATACTCCTTGATTATATTTGATTAATTTTATTGTTGTAGTTATCCCTTTAATAACATCTAGATACATATAATGAAAGTTTCATTAATTTTGAATAGTTTTTTTTTTTTAAGTGAGAAAGCAGGATTTATTGAGAGGACAGAAAAGCTCCCACAGTGGGGGGGGGACCTGTGGGGGTTGCCAAAATACTGTTGTAGTCTTTTTTTTTTTTGAGTTGGAGTATCACTCTGTTGTCCAGGCTGAAGTGCAGTGGCACACTTGGCCACCCCAGCGTTGGCCTGCTGGACTCCGGCGATCATTCCGCCTCAGCCTTCCCAAACAGCTGGAACTTTAGGCACGCGATACCATACCCAGCCAACTAATTGTTTTTTATTTATTGTAGAGACGAGGGCTCACCAAGTTGCCTGAGCTGGTCTTGAACCTGCAGGCTCAGGCAATCCACTCACTTTGGCCTCCTAAAGTGCTGGGATTACAGACTGAGCCACTGAACCCGGCCTATTATGAATAGCTTTTTAGACCAATTCACATTTACACTAAGCATTTGAGACTAGGTTTGTCTGTCTAGAGACATGTCAACTTCTGTTTGACTCCTGATATAAATTAAATTATTCTTTGCTTTGGGGTGGTTATGGTGGAAATATCTTTGTTTAAGTGATAGATTACTATGGCACACATTTCTTTCTCCATTCTTTCCTTAGGGCAAAACTAAGTTTAGCTGTGTTTGCAAGCTAAAAGCTATAAGAAATAGGAACGAGGGAAGAGAGTGAAGAGTGTCAGAATATTAAGATTTAGTTCCAGTTGTGCTATAGCCACAATTTGTAATTAGTTAATTAATAATTGACCCACAGGATAAATCAGAGGAGAAGGTTTATTTGAACATTGAACTTTTAAAAAGTATATATAAGGCCGGGCTCGGTGGCTCAACCTGTAATCCCAGCACTTTGGGAGGCGTAGGTGCGAGGAAAGCTTGAGCTCATGGGTTCGAGACCAGTACAGAAAACTTAGTGAGACCTCATCTCTACAATAAAATTTTTTTTTTTTTTTTGAGTTGGAGTCTCACTCTGTCACCCAGGTTGGAGTGTAGTGGCACGCTCATGGCTACCACAGCCTCGACCTGCAGGGCTCAGGTGATCCTTCCGCCTCAGTCTTCCAAGTAGCTGGAACTACAGGGTGTGCACCGCCATGTCTGACTACTTTTTCTGATTTCATTGTAGAGATGAGGTCTCACTAAGTTTTCCAGGCTGGTCTCGAACCTCTGGGCTCAGGCAATCCTCTCATCTCCACCTCTCAAAGTACTGGGATTACAGACGTAAGCCACCACATCCAGCTTTAAGTGTATTTTTAGAGGACAGTATTTCTATCACATAAATGTTTAATGAACATACAAGAAGGTTCAGAAATACAAGTAATCTGGGATGAGTCTAAGACATCTAAGTAGTTGTGTATGCTAACAGATGCAGTGTATTCCCACAGAATGCCAGTAAAAAAAGAAGGAAAAGGAAAATTCAAGGAGGAAGTAGGGGAAGAGAAGCCAGTGCACCTGTAGTGTCAAAATAATGATCTGTAAATTTAAGAAGACACAGCAAAACAAATTTCAATAAATTATTTTAACTCTGAAATTGTCTCATTGTTTTTCTTTTATAAAGGAATTTCACCTAACTTCTAACCCTGCTATCTATGCTAGTTATTCATCTTTGAGCAATATGTTTTATTCTAATAAATAGCTTGATTAGTACCTTTTTTCTTGTGCCTGATGTAGTGGCATGTGATTATTTGGGCAGCAGGAGACCTTGTGCTACAGAACTTATTTTCTACTGAGTGTGGTGTCTCATGCCTGTAATCCCAGCACTTTGGGAGAGATAGGTGAGAGGATTGTCTGAGTCCAGGGGTTGGAGAACAGCCTGGACAACTTAGCTAGACCTTGTCTCTACAATAAATAAAAAAATTAGTTGGGCGTGGTGGCACGTGTCTGTGGTTCCAGCTACTTGGAAGGCTGAGGCAGAAGGATTGCCTGAGCCCAGCAGGTTGAGGCTGCAGTGGCCGTGATCATGCCACTGCATTCCAGCCTGGATGACAGAGTAAGACTTCTACTCAATAAAAAGAAGAGAACTTATTTGCTGGCTGGTCTTGAGGTACATTTCTTTTTCTATATTAAAGCAGCATGATCTCTTGGTCAGTGAATATTATTTTTCTCTGATCAGCTAAAACATGCTTGTAACCACATTAAGCATATGAATCAACCTAATGCAGAGGGATAAACTCACATACAACTCTCATAGTTGACATTATTGAAAGCTGTGTGTAAACTTTCTAGAACAAGGACTATTTTGATCTCAAAACTAGTATCTTAATTTAAGGTTGGTGTCCAACATCTAGTCATGGTTAAAACAGACAAGATTAATCAAGCTTTCAGTAAGCCATATGGTGTGTAATAGATAAATGGACCAGTGATGCCATAAAAAAAGTATGTTTTTAAATTAAAAAAGAGAAGCAATGTAATTGGGGCAGTATTAATATTAATTGGGAACTCTATATCCTTTTCTCATCTCATGTCGTTGTTGGATCTACTGTGTATGTGTGTTTGTATGTTTAGCCTGTTCAACATAACAAGACACTGTTTCCCAAAATAAAAAAAAAAAAAGGCCAGGCGCAGTGGCGCACACCTATAATCCCAGCACTTTGGAAGGCAGAGGTGAGAGGATTGCCTGAACCCGTGGGTTTGAGACCAGCCTGGGCAACTTGGCCAGACCTCAACTCTTCAATAAATCAAAAAATTTTCACTCATAAGTGAACCTTGAACAACTATCATAATACTATAAGGAAAGGATTGACAGTGGCGGGAAACTATGGGGGCGGCAGGGAGGGGAAGGGGGGTGGGATTAACGGTAGTCAATATCTGTCTGGGGACGGGGGCATACCTCATCAACAAGGGTACCTGCACAGTATATATTTGTATACCTAACCCTTAACTGCACCCCCACAATTTTAAAATAAAAAATATGTTAAAAAAAATTTGCCAGGCACGGTGGCACATGCCTATAGTACCAGCTACTTGGAAGACTGAGATGGAAGAATCACCTGAGCCCAGCATGTCGAGGCTGCAGTGACTGTGAGTGCACTACTGCACTCCAGCCTGGGTGACAGAGTGAAACTGCAACTCAAAATAAAAAATAAAAATAAAAAGCCAGGCATAGTGGTATGTGTCTATAGTTCTAGCTACTTGGGAGGCTGAGGTTAGAGGATCGCTTGAGCCCAGGAGTTTGAGTTTACAGTAAGCCATGATCATACCATTGCGCTTCAACTTGAGTAATAGAACGAGATCCTGTTTCTAAAAATGTGTTAGTGTATGTATTTTTTTAAAAGTGTTTTCATGTCTACAGTTAGAGTGAAATACTTTTAGAAACAAGATTGTTCTGGCTGGGTGCTGTGGCTCATGCCTGTAATCCCAGCACTTTGGGAGGTGGAGGTGAGGGGAGTACCTGAGCCCACTGGTTTCAGACCAGCCTGGGCAACTTGATGAGACCTCATATCTACAGTTAAAAAAAAGAATTAGCACCCCGTGCAATGGCTCAATCCTGGGAGGCTGAGGCAAGAGAATTGCCTGAGACCAGTCTTGGCAACTTGGTGAGACCTCGTCTCCACAATACATAAGAAAAAATTAGCTGGGCATGGTGACACGCACCTGTGGTTCCAGCTACGTGGAAAGCTGAGGAGGAAGGACCACCTGAGCCCGGCAGGTCGAGGCTGTGGTGGCCATGAGCAGCATGCCACTTCACTCCAGCCTGGGTGACAAAGTGAAACTATGACTCAAAAAAAAAAAATTAGCCAGGTGTGGTGGCATGCGCCTGGGGTCCCAGCAACTTGGAAGGCTGAAGTGGAAGCATCTCCTGAGTCCAGCAGGTCAGAGCTGTGGTGGCCATGAGCATGCCACTTCACTCCATCCCAGACAACAGAGTGAGACTCTAACTACCAAAATATATATATATATATTCTGGATGCCTTCAACTTCCCTTATAATTGTAGACAAATTAAAGATTCTTATTACAAAATACACTTTTATACAGCTCTTTAGGAAGACCACATAAATATGTCTTCATTTACCACTTTACTAAATGATTTCTTAGGCTTTTTAGAGTATTTTAATAAATTTGATTGAGAATCCACCTGAGAAAAATGTTACACAGGTAGAGGAGAGATAGTTTTATTATTTTTTTCATCTATTTTAAAGATGTGGGGTACAATTCAGGGTTAGGTATACAAATATTCATTATACAGGTACCCTTGTTGATGAGGTGTGCCCCTCCCTGATAACTGTTCAAGGTCCACTTATGAGTGAGAACATATGGTACTCTGTTCTTTGTTTCTGTCATAGGTCACTGAGTATGAGTTTTATTCTTTAACTCTGTTCTTGAGAAACTATTACGCTAATAAGTTTGTTTTCATTACCATAAAACCAGCATTTTTTAATCGCTTTTTAAAAAAGAATGCGTCACGAATTTGCATGCCATTCTTGTGCAGGGGCCAAGCTAATCTTCTCTGTGTCATTCCAATTTTAGTATATGTGCTGCCAAAGCAGGCACTTAATATTAATAGAGATGAGGTCCTGCTATGCTGCCCAGGCTGTTCTTAAACTCCTGGGCTCAACAGTCCCACCTTGGCTTCCCAAAACAATTTTTTGCCATCTCCAGACCATCACCACCACTGCCAGGTCATTGTCATTGCCTTACTAGACTCTGTTGTGGCCATGTGCTCTGTGAACTAAGGCTGTCACTATGTTTCCTGGCTGTGGCCCCCTTCCCTATCCTGGGGAGGTGAATCTTCTCTTCCTTTCTAATTTATTTTTTAAATAAACTATATTTTCTAATCTAAAAAAACCACTATTTTTTGATGGTACCTCTGGAAAAATATAAGGCTTTTGTGAAAAATAGAGCTATTTCTTCAGCATTATGTTATCAGTGACTATAAAATGGAAATGTAAGCAGAGCATGCAATACTTTTGATTTCCATGTGTGGATACAGCATGAAAGGATGAGGTTAGTAGAGGAGTAAATGTGTGCCAACGGTTGTTTTAAGGATCTGTTTTGAAATCTAGTTCCTTGAAGCTTCTTATTTTTGGTTACCTGCCAGCAGACAGAAAAGACCTGTGGGTCACGTGAATTTTAACCACTGGATAGATTATTTTATCTATTACCCTGAAGAAAGAGTTCAGTATCACTGGTAACTTTATATTGTCATCTTCTTATTCAGGTTCTCCCAAAAAACTTTTGCACATAAACATGGTGAATGTATGAGTGAATGCAAACCATGTTTTTGCCATGTTAATAGCTTCATTTCCTGATATCACATGCCATAGATTTGTTGGTTCTAGGATAGATTATTTATTTGTTTTCTCTTCTTGTTTTTCAGTCACTGGAAGAGGATCCATGGCCAAGGCTGAACTCTAAGGACCATATACCTGCCCTGGTTCGCAGTAATGCCTTCTCAGAGAATTTTTTAGAGGTTCCAACTGAGATAGCTCGAGGGAGTGTGCAGGCTATAGTCATACCCTCAAAAGACCAAGAGCCACATGAAGAAAATTGTGCGAAAGCCCTGACTTTAAGGATACATGATTCTTTGAATAATAGCCTGTCAGTTGGCCTTGTGCCTACCAATTCAACAAACACCATCATGGACCAGAAAAATTTAAAGATGTCAACTCCTGGTCAAATGAAAGCCCAAGAAATTGAAAGAACCCCTCCAGCAAACTTTAAAAGGACATTAGAAGAGTCCAACTCTGGCCCCCTTGTGAAGAAGCATAGACGAAATGGCTTAAGTCGAAGTAGTGGTGCTCAGCCTGCAAGCCTCCCCGCAACCTCACAGCGAAAGAACTCTGTTAAACTTACCATGCGACGCAGACTTAGGGGCCAGAAGAAAATTGGAAATCCTTTACTACATCAGCACAGGAAAACTGTTTGTGTTTGCTGAGATGTATCTGGGAAGGAAGATTTTTCCAAACTAGGGTATAAGAGGGCTTTTAAAATTTGGTGCCGAAGTTGAACTTTTTTTAAGGGGACACAATTAAAAGAGTATACAGTTTGACTTTTTGGAATCCAACTGTTTTATCCTGGCCTTGTACTTGCTTGTATTATAAATGTGAATTTTGTAGATGTTAGGGTAATAAGTTGCTATAAAATTTGTGTATATTTGTATCCTTCACATAAATTCAGTCTCTTACTCTGATACATAGTAATTGTGACAACAGGGCTAAATGATTTAAAAAAATAAAAATAATCTATTAGATTTTAGAAAAACATTTAATCCTTTAAAAATGTTTATTAAAAATTTGTATAAGCCACTTGTGATGAAAACTACAAAACTTTTTAAAGTATAAATTATTAAGCAGACTGAAAAAGTGTTGTATTTTCATAGTGACCTGTGTTCTACTTAATGTTTCTTAGAGAATTCAAGTGTCTTTTAAACATTATTTTCTATTTCTAATTTCATAATTCAGAACTAAATTTTTCATAGAAGTGTTGAGCCATGCTAAAGTAGCCGGATGTTAGTCTTGCCCTAATTAAAATACTATGCAGTATCACTAACATCAGCATCATTTTTCTAAAATATTAATCATCAGATATGCTCACTAAATCTTTGTGTAGAAGGAGGTATGTTTGCCTAAAACAATGCCCTTAATCACCCCAGACCAATGGCATTTTTAGGTCTTGGAGTAGTTACCCCCTTCTAGTGTTTGCTAAAATATGTGAAATTTTTCTTGCTATTTCAATAACAGATGGTGCTGCTAATTCCCAACATTTCTTAAATTATATCGTACAGTTTTCATTGATAATATGGGTATATGTTTGTTCATCTAATAAATCAGTGAAGTGTTCCTCATGTTGCTGGATTTTTGTTTTTGTTTTGTACAAAATCTCTTCCTTTTTTCACCCTGAATTTTTAAGTTTAATATAGGATACAATGAAGTAAGCTAAAAGAATGTGGTTAAGGCAGTTATGGCTTATAAAATATCATATAGCAACTAAAAAGGAATAAAACACTGGATACTTTGGTAATATAGGAAAAAACTTAAAACATTAAGTAGCTGGGCGCAGTGGCCCATGCCTGTAATCCCAACACTTTGGGAGGCCAAGATGAGAGGATTGCCTAAGCTCATGGGTTTGAGACCAGCCTAGGCAACTTGGTAAGACCTCATCTCTACAATAAATCAAAAAATTGCCAAGCATAGCACATGCCTGTAGTTCCAGCTACTTGGAAGGCTGAGGCAGAAGATCACCTGAGCCCAGTAGGTCACGGCTGCAGTGTGCCATTGCACACTGCACTCCAGCCTGGGTGACAAAGTGAGACTCTAACTCAAAATAAAAAAACCACTAAGTATATAATTTTGGTGTGATGAATTGTGTTTTGCAGTGAGATATTTGAAAAGTTTATTAATTTGGAACAAGACTACTCACTGAGAGATTCAAAAGTTAATTCATGCATTCAACATTGTGTACCTACAATATGCTAGAAATTGTAGTTGGAAGCATACCAATTTCCCATGGGAGGATTAGTGGTCTAGGTAAAATGTTATTTGTGGCTGGATTTTAAAAGAAGGTGTTTGGATACTGGAGTTTGTTTTTCAGATCTTTCTAAGAGACACAACAACTAACAAACACATTTGGAGTCAATTCATTGTGAAAGACTTTTCCATCTTTTACGACTCTGCTAGCATCCTAGCTGAACCAAGTAGAAATTCAGTAAATCTGAATGTATATTAACCCTTTGCACTCGAGACATCTCGTGGATCACTTACCACCAAATTAACCACACTTTTTCTACATAATGCCAGCTGATTTTTTTTTTAAACATATATCTCAGTATATATTCCATCTCTGCTTTTTTGTGGAATTTGAAAAACTTCAAGGAAACATATATTTTTGAAAAATTTGCACAGGCATAAATTTGTCCTGTATAGTCACCAGCAATCTCTCTATGTCCCCTCAGAGGGATATCTGAGTGGTTTGCTAGATTTATGATGTCTGCTCAAAGGGGACATCTGAGTGCAAAGAGTGAAAATCCATTTAGCTATTTCGCACTTAAAAAAAAAATAGTAAGGCCAGGCACGGTGGCTCATGCCTATAATCCCAGCACTTTGAGAGGCTGAGGTGAGAGGATTGCCTGAGCCCACAGTTTCGAGATCAGCCTGGGCAACTTGGCGAGACCTCATCTCTACAATAAATAAAAAATTAGCCGGCATGGTGGTGTGTGCCTATAGTTCCAGCTCCTGAGAAGGCTGAGGCAGAAGGATCACCTGAGCCCAGCAGGCCAAGGCTGCGGTGGCTGTGAGTGTACCACTGCACTCCAACCTGAGCAACATAGACCCCAATTCAAACAACAGCAACAACAACAACAAAAGAAACTGGTTGTAAATAAAATAATCCTTCACATGAAATTTAAAGTTACTATTTGCTTAGGATAAAGGATTATGTAATCTTTATTTTTCAAATCAATGTTTAATGTAAAAGTCTCATAGCATTATTTTCTACATCACGTTATTTTTAATGCAATACAGTCTAACTCCATACCATATTAGTAGATATCTAATATTGGAAACCTATTTAGTTTGAGACTCCTAATTGTAGATCCTAGAACTAGCTCTTTCCTTCATGTATTCCCAGGGCTGTGATTAGACCTGTTCTTTAAGATGGTTGAAGATATGCAATCACAAATCATGCTTTAATGTTTCTTTCTTTTTTTTTTTTTTTTTGAGTAGGAGTCTCACTCTATCACCTAGGCTGGAGTGCAGTGGCATGCTCATGGCAACTGCAGCCTAGACCTTCTGGGCTCAGGTGATCCTTCCTCTTCAGCCTTGCAAGTAGCTGACACTACAGGCACGTGCCACCATGTCCAGCTAATTGTTTGATTTATTGTAGAGACAAGGTCTCACCAAATTGCCCAGGCTGGTCTTGAACCCCTGGACTCAGGCAATCCTCTTGCCTCAGCCTCCCAAAGTGCTGGGATTACAGGCTTGAGTCACTCACTGCCTGACCTATTACTTTTTAAAATTTTTATTTTATTTATAACTCATAACTCAGTGGTATAATATGTAATGGAAATTTCATAATGTATAAAATGGCACATATTGAACAGTCTCCCACCTCAGTCTCCAAAGCAGTCAGTATTTCCCTGTTTTTTGGGTATATTCTTTCAGTAATAATCTACCCATAGGCATACAATGATATATGTGTTTATCTCTAAACCTTGTCTTGAACATTATATGTGAGTATATCAGAGAGTCTCCTAATTCTTTAGTGTTTCATTCTGTGAATACAAGGTAGTTAACAATGCATTATTTAACTATGTCCATACTTTCTGGTTATTTTCAGTATTTTGTTTTGTTTTTGAGTCGGAGTCTCACTGTGGCCTAGGCTGGAGTGCAGTGGCAAGTTGCTCACGGCCACCACAGCCTTGACCTGCTGGGCTCAGGCGATCCTTCTGCCTCAGCCTTTCATGTAGCTGGAACTACAGGCATGCACCACCATACCCAGCTAATTTTTTGATTTATTGTAGAGACGAGGTCTTGCCATGTTGCCCAGGCTGGTCTTGAACCCGTGGGCTCAGGCAATCTTCTCACCTCTGCCTCCCAAAGTGTTGGGATTATAGACTTGAGCCACTGCATCAGCTATTTCCAGTATTTTGTAGAAGATAATTCTTGATCTATGCCTCAAAGATTAAAATATGTATTAGTTATCTATTGCTACAAAATATCCTAAAATTTAGCAGCTTAAAACAACAATCATCTCAGTTACTGAGCCTCAGAAATCTAAGAGTTGTTTAACTGGGTTATAGTCTCATGTGATTGCAGTAATGTGGTTGAAGGGTAGGTTGGACTGGAAAATTTGCTTCCCACAAGGCTCACTTACACGGTTGATGGTAGGAGACCTCAGTTTGTTGCCACATGTGTCCCTCCACAGGGCTTCTTATAGCATGGTAGTTAACTTGCCCCCAGAGCAAGCAACACCAGAGAGAGCAAGGCAGAAGCCATCATGCTTTTTGTAACAGCCTCAAAAGTGTCATTATCAGTTCTGTGTTTTTCATATAGACCAAATGTGATACAACGTAGGAGGCAACTACACAAAGCATGAGTTCTAGGAGGTGGTAATTTTTTTTTTAGTTTGGAAAATATGTTTTATTAAGTAGATTAGAGAGAGAAAAGGGGGCTCCACCTTCCCCAGATTGAGGAGGGGGCCAGAGCTTACCGACAAGCATGGTGGCCAATTTTAAGGGCCATCTGGAGGCAGGCTATCACAATCTGCATGGATTCTGTAAAATATAGACCATAAAACTTTGCTTTTATAAGCTGTTACACTAGCTATATTTTGTAACAGTATTAACAAACAATATTATTTTCATCATTTTCCAGACATCTGGAAGATTGCTCTAATGGAGCAAAGCATCTTAGTTTATTTTCTCCTTAAATATACTATGTCACTAACAAAAGTTGACAACTTCTAATCTTTTTTTTGAGTCGGAGTCTCACTCTATTGCCCAGGCTGGAATGCAGTGGCACGCTCATGGCCACCACAGCCTCGACTTGCTGGGCTCGGGCAATCCTTCCACCTCAGCCTTCCAAGTAGCTGGAACTACAGGCACGCACCACCATGCC